>NC_088237.1:11035084-11315084 GCF_036934945.1 Oncorhynchus masou masou | reverse complement strand
CACTGTTGTTTCTATGGGGGAGATGAAGACAGTTAGAAACAGTATGGCCTGTAATAAAGCTGTCACTGTTGTTTCTAAGGGTGAGAGTAAGACAGAGACACTATGGCCTGTAATAAAGCTGTCACTGTTGTTTCTAAGGGTGAGAGTAAGACAGAGACACTATGGCCTGTAATAAAGCTGTCACTGTTGTTTCTAAGGGTGAGAGTAAGACAGAGACACTATGGCCTGTAATAAAGCTGTCACTGTTGTTTCTAAGGGTGAGAGTAAGACAGTTAGAGACACTATGGCCTGTAATAAAGCTGTCACTGTTGTTTCTAAGGGTGAGAGTAAGACAGAGACACTATGGCCTGTAATAAAGCTGTCACTGTTGTTTCTAAGGGTGAGAGTAAGACAGAGACACTATGGCCTGTAATAAAGCTGTCACTGTTGTTTCTAAGGGTGAGAGTAAGACAGAGACACTATGGCCTGTAATAAAGCTGTCACTGTTGTTTCTAAGGGTGAGATAAGACAGAGACACTATGGCCTGTAATAAAGCTGTCACTGTTGTTTCTAAGGGTGAGAGTAAGACAGTTAGAGACACTATGGCCTGTAATAAAGCTGTCACTGTTGTTTCTAAGGGTGAGAGTAAGACAGAGACACTATGGCCTGTAATAAAGCTGTCACTGTTGTTTCTATGGGGAGATGAAGACAGTTAGAAACAGTATGGCCTGTAATAAAGCTGTCACTGTTGTTTCTAAGGGTGAGAGTAAGACAGAGACACTATGGCCTGTAATAAAGCTGTCCCCTCGTGTGCTGTTAGATCAGGTAGTGTTCCTGTGCACGCATTTGTGTCCCCACAGATGAGCACATTTCCCTGGGTCCGCATGGAAATGGCACGTCTCTTCCTCAAGGGTGGGGAAGATCTCCTCTGAGTAATATGGGGATTCTGAGGGGGGGGGGGGTATATATTGCGCAAAGGAACACATATTTGTCTGTCAGTACTAGTTATTTTTTCAATTGTAGCCAAAGGTGATATTTGCCAATTTTGAGAGGATCAATTAGATGTTGTAGTTCGGATTTGTACCAAATAATCAGTGTCTCTCTGTCTCTCTCTCTCCCTGTCTCTCTCTCTGTCTACAGGGGGAGTTTGTGGCGTGCCTGCTGGCTCTCCTCAGACAGATGAGTGATAAACATTACCAGCAGCTCCTGCAGGCCTTCACCAGCAAGGATGACCTGAGGGTAAGGCTACACACACACACACACACACACACACACACACCACTCAGCAGAATCTGACTGATGACTCCGCTTATGTGTCATAGTCAGTAGCAGGAGTGTGTGTGCGTCATGAGGAACGGTCATGCCAGGGGTTGAGGAAGAGGTGCGATGGAGAGATAGAAATGCAGAAAGGAGGAAATGGGGTCACTAAGTTCACAGTAATGGTGAAGGAATACCATGAACACTATGGATATCATGAATGCACTCCCACTCTGAATACATTACTTTTTCCATTCATAGTTTGGTGATGTGCTGAATGGCAATTGCTGTTAACCCAAGTAAATGTAGTGTGCTCCTTTTTCTGCTTTCAGGACTTCCTCTTGCAGATCTTCACCGTGTTCCGCATTCTGATTCGGCCAGAGATGTTCCTGAAAGATTGGACTGTCATGCGATTGGTCACCAACAAGTAACACCACTTATCTCACATTTGATTCAAAATGATGTCCCTCCATAGTTACTCATTCTTAGCTGACACCTGCTTATAGTTTGGTTTATCGACATAATCTTGTTGTCCACCCCCCGTCCCCCCGTCCCCCCGTCTCAGTGTAATCATAACAACAGTCCTGTACCTCTCTGATGCTCTGAGGAAGAACTTCCTCAATGACAAGTTTGACTACAAGGTAAGAGCTGCGAACGTCCACTTTGTCTTTCTTTGTTTAACAAAAACAAAACAACGTGAAGAAAGCATGTTATCGACATGCTGTGAAGTGTTTTTAATGCGTCTTCCGTAGGTGTGGGACTCGTACTTCTATCTGTCCGTCATCTTCATCAACCAGCCCTGTCTTCAACTGGAGTCCTTCTCTCCGTCCAAGAGGAAGAGGGTACTGGAGAAGTAAGTCTCGTCTCTGCGTGCTCGCTACAAAACATTCTACATGCACTAACTTTCTCCACTTTTCACATGCTGGCTTCGGCGCTGTTCTGACCTGGCGCCTGTGTGTTGTCTCATTGTACAGGTATGGGGACATGAGGGTGATGATGGGTTGTGAGATCTTCAGCATGTGGCAGAACTTAGGTACGATGCAGCCCCAGTCTCGTTCTCTTTCTGTGTCACTTCTTTGGATTCTTGCTCGTCTCTCAGAGGAACGTAGTTGATCTCTCTCTCCCTCTCCTGCTCTCTCCATCTCCCTCACTCACTCTCTCTCCCTCACACTATCCATCTCTCACTCACTCTCTCTCCTGCTCTCTCCATCTCTCTCTCCTGCTCTCTCCATCTCTCCCTCCTGCTCTCTCTCCAGGTGAGCACAAGTTGAACTTCATCCCGGCGATGATAGGTCCGTTCCTGGAGGTGACCCTGGTTCCCCAGCCTGACCTGAGGAATGTCATGATCCCTATCTTCCATGACATGATGGACTGGGAGCAGAGGAGGAGTGGAAACTTCAAACAGGTAATGGCCAGAGCCATCTGTATTTATGCAGTTCATATACAGTGGGGCAAAAAAGTATATAGTCAGCCACCAATTGTGCAAGTTCTCCCACTTAAAAAAATGAGAGAGGCCTGTAATTTTCATCATAGGTACACTTCAACTATGACAGACAAAATGAGAAAAAAAAATCCAGATAATCACATTGTAGGATTTTTTATGAATTTATTTGCAAATTATGGTGGAAAATAAGTATAGCTCTGTTACTGGACTGGCTAGGGCCAGCACTAGCACCCCCTGGTGGCACTTTATGGATATTGCAGTTCCACCAGACCGTTACCGACTGTACCCGACGGTGGCATCCGTGTATTGATCTAGATTGATTACATAATCAATCCGTTCTCTCGTCAGGTGGAGGCCAAGCTGATCGACAAACTGGACGGTCTGATGTCAGAAGGCAAAGGGGACGAGACGTACAGAGAGCTCTTCAACAGCATGTGAGTCCGAGGGAAGGCGCATGTGGTCACGCCGTACTGCAAACGTCAGTGCCCGGTTCAGTTTGTCTGTGTGTTGTATTGAGTGAGGTAAGAGGACTCGTGACGGGATGGAGGGATGTATGTGGGGTGGGAAAGGGCACGAGTTCTGGAGTTCTCCAGACAAGCACCTCCTCTCATATCCATCGTCCTTCACGCCTCTGAGATCTCCTTGTCTGCTCAGGTTGGTCCCTTCACCTTGCACGCTTTGTGCTGTAGTGTTTGTGTGTGTGAGTGTTTGTTTTTTGTTGGTCTGTGCGATGTTCGTTTAATTCTCTTATCGCACTGCAAGCCCATACGTCCTAGTCCCACTTTTTGTCAGACATCAATTGGGCCGTTTATGAATGTAACGCTTAGGTGCCACCACATTGCTCATTTGTGCGGTCTGGATACAGTTTATTTCCGTGGATCGGTAAAGTTTTCCCTGACAGACACTTTATAGCTGTATATCGTCTTTTTGTTTCACTCCTTATCTACCTGACTGACATCACTAACCCTGAACTAACTTGTGTGAGTGTGTGCTGATATTATTAATCTATTAATTTGTTTTGCCATTGCTTTCCCGGAGTAGAATCCCTCTGTTTGGTCCATACCCTAGGTAAGACACTCCAATGCTCTACACACCGTGTGTTGTCCTTCTGTGAGGGGTGTCCTTTACTGCTGGGGGACGGGACAACATGATGGACAAGCAGGTTGAAGACTTTATTTCTCTCCTCTGTCTTTTTCTCTGCTTTCTCTCCTTCTTTGTTTCTCTCTTCTCTCTCTCTCTCTCTCTCTCTCTCGCTCGCTTCTTTCTTCTGTCTATTTCTCTCTCTTCTCTCGCGCTCCCTTTCTCTCTCGTTATTCCAGTCTTTTGAAGAAGATTGAGAGGGAGACGTGGAGGGAGAGTGGCGTCTCTCTCATCGCCACCGTCACGCGTCTGATGGAGAGGCTGCTGGACTACAGGGACTGCGTGAAGCTGGGGGAGGTGGATGGGAAGAAGATTGGCTGCACCGTCAGTCTGCTGGTCAGTGACAGTCTCTCTCCGCCCTCCGCCTAGATTCAGTCGCTGCTCTCCTGTCACCATAGAAATCCCATTTTGTTTGTTTCTCGCCTTTTGTCCCGTTGAACTATAGTGTTAAGAGAGCAGGACCGGTGTTTTTGTTCCTTTCCCAGTGGTGATAAAGTTGCTACGATGATCGTGCTTTTTAGACCAGGGCTCAACGAGTTCACCGCCCCTCCCCCCCACATACAACACAACATGTTCTATGTTGTCTTTGTAACCATGCCAACCTGGGGGATGTATTATTTTGTTGCGTGGTGTCTTTCAGTCCTGCAGGTTTATCTTATATAAACGGACCGAAGCACTAGAGCCTGAAAGCACCAGTTTATGTGGGCAGATGGCACTGAGTTCATTGCTGCTCAGCGGCTGATAAACATTAGTGCACTTTGCTCTCTCTCTGTCTCTCGCTGTCTCCCCATGGTTGCCTGTCTCTCTAGAATTTCTACAAAACTGAGTTGAACAAGGAGGAGATGTACATCCGCTACATCCACAAACTGTACGAACTGCACCTGAAAGCACAGAATTACACAGGTACACTGTAAAACATGACCAGGAAATGAAGCCGTGTATGTGTGTGTTTAAGTGTGTGGCTGTTCCGGGGCTCAAGGGTTTGGCATAACCATGACTATGTGGTGTTGTTGTGTGTTGTGCAGAGGCCTCCTACACTCTTCTGTTGTATGACGAGCTGTTGGAGTGGTCCGAAAGGCCCCTCAGAGAGTTCCTCAACTACCCCATGCAGAGCGAGTGGCAGAGGAAGGAGTACCTCCATCTTACCATTGTACAGAACTTTGACAGGGGGAAGGTGGGATCTCTCTCTCTCTCTAGCCCTTTCACTCTCTTTGTCATTCTTTCTCTTCTTCGTTCTTTCTGTCTCTCGCTCTCTTTTTCATTCTCTCTATTGTTCTCTCTTCCCCCCCTACTCTCTCTCTTTATTAACAATTACCCTGGGACAGTGTCATAAGAAAAAGGCAATATTATTCGAATGCTCTGCTCAGCATCTCCCAACACATAATTCCTCTGCTGAATCATTCAACATGTCCTCCCCCATTATTCTTTGAAAGATTTCCCCGTGAGATCACGACCAAAGCCATCTGCTAGCTGCCTTGGGATTAAAACGCTTCAGGAAAGGACAGCTTTCATTTCATTAGCATGTTGGCTGGGTGCTGCACCTCCATTGTGACGGCAGGTCCGCCCTGTCAGTTGGCCCGGTTATTGTTAATACACTACCGCCACCCAGTGGCCAACACTCATACCGCAGCCAGTCTCCCCTGCGGGCCATTTGACATGTTTTGCTAGCATCTCAATATTCTAAAGAGGCTCCCTTTTCCTTGAATCCTTATCCTGCTCACGTGAGAGAGATGAAAAGGTGAAAAGGCTCGTTCCCAATTGAGATGTGACCATTGTCAATGTGATAATGTGCTCTGGTTTCCTCAAGTGTTGGGAGAATGGGATCATTCTGTGCAGAGAGCTGGCGGACCAGTACGAGTCTTACTACGACTACAGGAACCTCAGCAAGATGAGGGTGAGTTACTGTAGACCTTCTCAGTATGTCTCCGCGCTGACTGATCCCTGACCAGTTCTCTGTTTAGTCTCTGAGTGGGATGATGATATAACCGAGTAGTGTTCCGTAAACCAACGTTTCCTGTTGACAGATGATGGAGGCATCGCTGTACGATAAGATCATGGACCAGCAGAGACTGGAGCCAGAGTTCTTCAGGGTCGGCTTCTATGGCAAGAAGTTCCCCTTCTTCCTAAGGGTACCGCTCTGTTTTACCACGGGTTGTTTTGTTAAAGAAAGGACCTTTTAAGAGGCCGTAGAACTGCTCATACAGGGGTTTGCCCTCCAATTTCCATCTGCACTCCTAAGCAAGTTGCTAGTGAAGTATAATGTCAATCTGTTAGTTTCCTCAAAAGGACTTGGAACTAAGTGTTGATCACCAACGTAACGCAAAAGCAACCTCATGTACATTGTTCGCATGTGTTTATTATATTTACAAAATGAATTTCCTATTTTGAAGTTCCAGAATTAGGTTTGACCTCCTAGATACTGTGACTGTTGCCGATACTCTAACTGTCCACTAGATGTCACCCTCACCCCTGTGCTGTCTCGCTTCTCCCTCTGATGGAGTCTCTGCCTCGTCTGCAGAATAAGGAGTTTGTGTGCCGTGGCCATGACTACGAGAGGCTGGAGGCCTTCCAGCAGCGCATGCTGAATGAGTTCCCCCACGCCATCGCCATGCAGCACGTCAACCAGCCAGACCAGACCATCTACCAGGCCGAGGCCCAGTGTATCCTTTATTGACTAAGTGCATTATACACTGCACACACACACACACACACTAGTTTGTTTTACCATCCTTGTGAGGACCAATTCAATATCCTATTTTCCCTAACCTTAAACCTAACCCTTTTACACTCGTGGGAATTGGCCTAGGTGGATAGGGCTAAATTGATATGTTTCTTACGGAAAGAATATGGAAAACGTGCGTATAACCATGGTAGAAATGAAACGGGAACAGGGGATTATGGGAAAATGATTAGACTAAAGGTGAGGAACACAACAGTTCACCTGACAAGACTGAATCCAAACCATTACACTGTAGATGTTATGTGCATTTCACATTTACTGTACATTTTGCCTCGCTTGCTACGAAATCTGAAAACACTCTGGATATATTGAGTAACATGATAAGAATATTCCTGGAAAATGTGAGGTAGGTGCAAACAAACAAATGACAAGGGTTTGAGTGAGAGGTCACACTGGTGTCTCCAAGTGGTCACACTGGTGTCTCCAAGTGGGCACACTGGTGTCTCCAAGTGGGCACACTGGTGTCTCCAAGTGGGCACACTGGTGTCTCCAAGTGGGCACACTGGTGTCTCCAAGTGGGCACACTGGTGTCTCCAAGTGGTCACACTGGTGTCTCCAAGTGGGCACAGTCCCTAAGTCATGTCAACGCTCATTTCAAATATAAGTTGTTTTTTTTCTTCTCCTTACTGTGCCGTTTAGGAACCAGAGCAAGCCCACTTGCAGTTGTTTGGATTGGAACACAGCCCTGCATCCCCACCATCCATCCCCGGGTGTCATTTGAAAGCTTTGTTCTATTGCCAACATGATTAGCTTTCACAAGGCAATTTAGAGAAGCAGATGGTCATTTTGTTGGCGTAGAATGGAGTCATCAGTGTCTTCAGATGCAAGGTCCGCGGCAACTCTTCTTCACAATGAAACAAAGGCTCGTTCTGTTCAGAACAACACCCGTGTCATATTTGAACTGTACATCAAACATAGTGATCGTTGAGACTCATATTTCATGGGTTTTATGACATGGGACTCACAGGTGTTTTGGCTCGCTTGTATGACATTAAAGCGGTGTTTATTCGAATCCTCAACGTCTTTAAAAAAAGACTTTGAGTCCTCTTTATTTACAGCATTTCTCTCACGCCGACAAACCAAAACATTAGCAAAAGTTGCCCAATTAGCAGGGGGTGGTAGGAGCAAACGTCTCGTCGCGCGTGGTGCTCAAGTTCAGAACGGTTGTCAGTCAAAAGAAGCACTCTGATGTCAGTGCCCAAATCGGCCATTTTCAACCCGTATACGGGCATGAGGGTAATGGGTTAACCTGACTTGAACCATTACCTTAATGCCTAACTCTTGCGCCTAAAATATCCTTTTTCCTTGTGAGGACTGGCAAAATGTCCCTACTTGTCAAAATGTTCCTTGTTTTACTTTCCTTGTGAGGATGGTCCCCACAAGGATAGTGAAAACACACACACACACACACACACACACACACACACACACACACACACACACACACACACACACACACACACACAGTGGTGCACTGCATCCCAATTGTCTCGAAGGCCTAAATAATATGAATGAGCTCTTATACCAGACTGATAATTCCTTATGAATAAGGATACCAATACGAGTCATAATAGGAGTGTTTCCGAGCAGAACCAGGGAACCCGTTGGACTCTAGTTTTCTTACGCTGCGGACAGCCTTCCGTTACAGCATGTCGCTTATAGAGGAGCACACCGAAGGTATGACTCCCTCCCTCTTGGTCCTGAGCCAGATCTCTGGCCCATGCTGTAAATACATACACGAGTGCTTAGTGAAGATCGGGATCGATCCCTTGATAAAAATGCACAAGATGTCTGTAGGACGTGGCAGCCATCTTAATGATCCTCCTCTGGTGATTGATGGGACAGCTGTTCGGAAGAAGCCTCTCTCTGTCTCTCTGTCTCTCTGTCTCTCTGTCTCTCTGTCTCTCTGTGCGTGCGTGTCTGTCGTCTGTTCTGTGTGTGACTTTACTCCAAGTGCAATTAGAGCAGACAAGGCCCCTCAAACAGCATTAGCGTACAGCTTTGTTATCCTCGTGTCGTTAATCATTGAGGTTCCTGGACCCATGCCCGTCCCTATTTATATCTATGAGCTGACGAGCTCTCCCTGCACTACACTGACACAGGCCAGTCCTGCTGCCAATGGGAATGTGTTGTGATATAGTGTGGGGTGGACATTCAGATAAATGGCTACAGGATGTGATTAGTGGAAAGGATGTATTCACACAGGAATTGGATGGATAGACCTGTGAAACCAGGGAGGGGGGGGGGGTTGCATGTGCTTGCGTTTATGTGTGTATGTGTGTTTTGTCCAAGCTATTGTATGCATCCTTGACGTTCCGGCCCAGACCTCCAGATCTACGCGGTGAGCCCCATCCCAGAGAGCCAGGACGTGCTGCAGAGAGACGGAGTGCCTGACAATATCAAGAGCTTCTATAAGGTCAACCACATCTGGAGGTTCAGATACGACAGGCCGTTTCACAAGGGCACCAAGGACAAGGAGAACGAGTTCAAGGTGGGGGGAGGGGGGGCACGCAGTGTTTGCACACGAGAAGTCACCTCTGTGCCTTTCTGTTTCTCTCTCTCTCTTTGCCTTTTTTGTTTTGCTCATCTCGTCATCTTATCTCACCTTTCTGGACTTGTTAGTGTCGTCCTTTGATGTCTACCACACATCTGTCTCCTTACTGTGAGGGAGGGAGGGAGGGAAAGTGAGTATCTCGTCCTCCCTCTCGCCACTCTCTTGTTTATTGAGTGGTTGTGTGGGTGGCTCATGGTCTTCCTCTCTGTATACTGGTGTGTTCAGGTGTTGTTTAATTCACAGTCCTACTAAATCGACTCCTGAGCGAGGAGAGGCTGAAACTATGGTTACGGTCCAATCACTTAAAAGACAACCCCCTCATCCACTTACCCTCGCCTTGTGCCCTTGGTGGGAATAGCCGTCGCCGTCTTGGAGGGTGGTCCAAATGATTAGCCCGAGCAACGGACGTTTGCAACGTAAGTCCCTCGGCCCTCGTCTTCAGTCGGCTTTGCGAATGTACAGTTACGTTCAAAAACAACATCGATGGAGAAGTTAACGTACAAGCGTAAGTAAAAAACGAATGCAAATACATTAGACATTTGGCTAGAAAATGATAAAAATGTTTTTGGACATTGTAGAAATAAAAAATGTCCCTTCTTCATTTCCAGCTAGGCAGGCTAACGTTATTTAGCTAATTCATTTACTAGCTATCATACAGTTGGCATATATTAATAATGATATATTTCATATAGGTATACATACACTCGTAATTGACTGTAGCGCCCAACAAGCTACTGGTGGCTGAAAACACAATCGTCGTGGGATGAACGAGTGAAGAATTTCCGGCCAAGAGGCGCTCCGTTTAAAAAAAATCATTCCTTCCTCCATCGCGAGGTCATGATACGTCATCAGAAGTGTCCACTTAATTTGAGGGCTGAGGGGACAGGGTGTGTCTTTTTTTTTTAAGCGTTTGAACCGCAGCCATGGAGCTCAGTCTAAAATGTCATCTCTCCAGACTCCACCCCCCCCCACGCTCACTCAATCCCCAGTCCTTAACCTAATGTCGTCAGGTTTATGAATTGGATATCATCATATCGTACTGAGGTTTAGCTTTCCCAGCTGTCTCTTTTGAGTCTACTTAATGCCTGAGAAACACTGTTCAGATCAGGTCAATTTGACATTTAATATGAAGGAATATGAAGTAGCATGAATCAGTTCCGTGTTGATTATGATCTTGTAAAAGGATGGACCGAAAAATGCCATTTGGTTTCTAAACGAATTGTGGGTTCAAGGAAAGGTTTCAGTGGAATATATAAGAGTCGTGTTTTAGTTCATTTAATGAGGTGACACGGCGTCATTTGTAGATCGTCGTAGACGGTTGCTATGAGGACTCTGTTTCCATGAGGATGTGTAGTACTCGGACGTTCTATGAGCCAGTGTCGACACGTCATATAATATTAAGAGGAGAGAAAAGCAGTGTTTTGTGCTGCTCAGATGTGTGGGTGAATGTTTTCCAGCTTTAACATGAAGTGTGTGTGTGTGCCTGCCTGCGCATGTCCGGCGTGTGTGTGTGTGTGTGTGTGTGTGTGTATTTTCAGAGCTTGTGGGTCGAGAGGACCTCACTAACCCTGGTCCAGAGCCTGCCAGGAATCTCCAGATGGTTCGAGGTGGAGAAGAGAGAACTGGTGAGTCTCTTACGCTCCTTCAATAACCCCCTCATATTAACCCCATTCACGACACCCTGCTCAATGCTGACCCTGCTATGTTCTAACTTTGCGGAGAGCCCCACATAACTCCCTGAGCGTAGACTTGTGTCAAAGGGGCATTTCATCTCCAGCACCACCCCGATATCAACATCTTTGAAAACTGCTTTTCTATGATTTGTAGTAAAAATATATATATATATGGGTAGAGAAGTGTTCCCAATGATTGTGAAATGTCCCTTTAAGAGAAGGGTGAACGTTATTCATAATATTCATGAGATTCATAATTATAATGTTACTCTGGAATTTATGAAGGATCAAGCTGCATACTGAATGCTGTGTATTTGAGAGGTGTGTGTGTGTGTGTGTGAGAGAGAAAATGCATTGTGTTTATGTAGCCTGCCTTATTTTGTGTTTCTTGTCTCTACTTATACACACACTGTGTGTGTTGAATCTCTACATAGAGGTAAGCATATGTCTGTATATATACTCATACCTTACCACCCTGTGTTCTCCTCCTCTAGGTGGAAGTGAGCCCGTTGGAGAATGCCATCGAGGTGATTGAGAACAAGAACCTGCAGTTGCGGATGCTGATCGCCCAGTGCCAGAGCAGGCAGATGCAGAACATCAACCCCCTTACCATGTGCCTCAACGGGGTCATTGACGCCGCCGTCAACGGGGGGCTCGCACGCTACCAAGAGGTCAGAGAGCAATGATGATGTCCCTGGCTTACATTGGTCACTCAGCATTGTGTGGAGACATTGTCTGGGCTTGCTAGATCTGCAGTCTGCCTTATGTGTTTGTTTAAAGAGAGCACTGACAGAGACACAGAGAGATAGACAGACGCAGACAGACAAAAAGACAGGGGGAGATAGACAGACAGTGACGAAGACAAAGACGGGCGGGTGCGGGCGGGCGGGACGGACGGGCGGGACGGGGGGACGGACGGGCGGAGGCGGGGACGGACTGGCGGAGGCGGGACGGGCGGGCGGAGGCGGGACGGGGCGGGCGGAGGCGCGGGCGGAGGCGGGACGGAGGCGGGCGGGGACGGGCGGAGGCGGGACGGACGGGGCGGGCGGAGGCGGGGACGGGCGGGCGGAGGCGGGGACGGGCGGGCGGACGGACGGACGGACGGAGGCGGACACACGGACGGGGGCGGACAGACAGACACACGGACGGACGGACGGACAGACACACACACGGACAGACACACACGGACGGACGGACGGACAGACACACACAGACGGACGGACGGACGGACGGACGGACAGGACACGGACAGACACACACGGACGGACGGACGGACAGACACACACGGACGGACGGACAGACACACGGACGGACGGACAGACACACGGACAGACAAACACGCGGAGACGGACGGACGGACAGACACGCGGGACGGACGGACGGACGGACAGACACGCGGAGACGGACGGACAGACACGCGGGACGGACGGACGGACAGACGGACAGACACGCGGAGACGGACGGACGGGCGGACGGACGGACAGACACGCGGAGACGGACGGACGGACGGACGGACGGACAGACACGCGGACGGACGGACGGACGGACAGACGCGGAGGCGGACGGACGGACGGACAGACACGCGGAGGCGGACGGACGACAGACGGACGGACAGACACGCGAGGCGGGACGGACGGACGGACGGACGGAGGCGGGAGCGGGCGCGGACGGGCGGGCGGACGGACGGGGACGGACGGACGGACGGAGACGCGGACGGGCGGACGGACGGACGGGCGGACGGGACAGACACACGGACGGACGGACGGACACACGGACAGACACACACGGACGGACGGACGGACGGACACGGACGGACACACACGACGGACGGACGGACAGACACACACGGACAGACACACACGGACGGACGGACGGACAGACACACACGGACGGACGGACGGACAGACGGACGGACGGACGGACGGACGGACGGACGGACGGACGGACGGACGGACGGACGGACGGACGGAGGACGGACGGACGGACAGACACACACGGACGGACACACGGACAGACAAACACGCGGAGACGGACGGACGGACGGACAGACACGCGGGGACGGACGGACGGACGGACAGACACGCGGAGACGGACGGACAGACACGCGGGGACGGACGGACGGACGGACGGACGGACACGCGGGGACGGACGGACGGACGGACACGCGGGGACGGACGGACGGACGGACGGACAGACACGCGGAGACGGACGGACGGACAGACGGGACGGACGGACACGCGGAGACGGACGGACGGACGGAGACACGCGAGACGGACGGACGGACGGACGGACACGCGGAGGCGGACGGACGGGACACGCGAGGCGGACGGACGGACAGACGGACGGACGGACAGACACGCGGAGGCGGACGGACGGACAGACACGGGGAGGCAGACGGGCGGACGGACGGACAGACGGACGGACAGACACGCGGAGGCGGACGGACGGACGGACGGACGGACAGACACGCGGAGGCGGACGGACGGACGGACGGACGGACGGACAGACACGCGGAGGCGGACGGACGGACGGACAGACACGCGGAGGCGGACGGACGGACGGACAGACACGCGGAGGCGGACGGACGGACGGACACGCGGAGGCGGACGGACGGACGGACGGACGGACAGACACGGCGGACGGACGGACGGGCGGACGGACACGGACACGCGGAGGCGGACGGACGGACGGGGGACGACACGGGACGGGACACGCGGGACGGACGGCGGGCGGACGGGGACGGACGGACGGACGGACGGACACGGACGGGACGGACGGACGGACGGACAGACACACGGAGACGGAAGGGACAGACACGGACGGACGGGCGGATAAATCACACATTACATTGACGGACGGACGGACAACACGGACAGTAGGACGGACGGACTGGACTGTACACGGACGGACGGACAACACACGGACGGACGGACGGATAGACACACACGGACGGACAGACACACACGGTGACGGACGGACAGACACACACGGCGAGACGGACGGACATTATCACACAGGACGGACGGAGTTTTGACACACGGAGGGACAAACACGCGGGACGGACGGACGGACAGACACGCGGGGACGGACGGACTCACCTGGAGACGGACGGTGGACGCGGGACGGATGATGACAGACATGAGGATGTTGTACGGAAAGAGTTTGACACGCGGGAGACGGACGGACGGACAGACACGGAGACGTTTGCGGCGGAGACGGACCTGTTGCACGCGGAGACGGACATTATCTGGACAGCGGAGACCAATAGGGACATTGGAGACGGATATGCGGACACGCTGGAGACGGACGGGCGGACACGCGGAGACGGACTGTTTTAGATCCGGAGTAGGGGGACGGGCGGACGGACGGGGGGGGACGGACGGGCGGGCGGGGACGGACGGGCGGAGGGGGACGGACGGACGGGCGTGCGGGGACGGACGGACGGACGGACGGACGGGCGGGGGGACGGACGGACGGACGGACGGAGACGGACGGACGGACAGACAGAGACGGACAGACGGACGGACAGACAGACACGCGGAGACGGACGGACAGAGACGGACAGACAGACAGACAGACACGCGGAGACGGACAGACAGAGACGGACAGACATACAGACACGCGGAGACGGACAGACAGAGACGGACAGACATACAGACACGCGGAGACGGACAGACAGAGACGGACAGACACATAGAATAAGGAGTTCCTTCAGACACGTTCAAGGGCATATAAATCACACATTACATTGAAATATTTCCTTCAAAATACATACAGTAGTTAATGTCCTGAATCTCTGTACTGTAAATTAAGTGTTGAATGAAGCCTTTATTTCCTTTCCAAATCCATCACGGAGTGCCATAGCGTCCGAGTTATAATCACTCCTTTTCAATGATACAGCCAGCGGACTGTGTGTACTGTACAGTGGCTCTCGGTTGCTTAGCAACTTCACATTATCACTACAGCAAGCCATATTGAGTTTTGCAGCGAGGGCCAAGTTAGCAGGGGTCTGCTCTCCTCATGACCGCCACTACCTCTCACCTCTATTAAAACTGGCGGTGGAGATGATGAGATGATGCTAGAGATGAGGATGTTGTAGGAAATGAGTTTGACCCGGGAGAGAATAGCTCGGTTAGCTACGGTTGTGTTTGCTCAAAGCCCACCTGTTGCTGCTTGAAGTACATTATCTGCCAGAGCTTTGATCCAATAGGCTCATTGTATGAAGGATATGATGATATACGATTCTGCAGAATCTATAGACGACATGACGTGACTGTTTTAGATCCAGTAGGTGATATTCAATGCATACATTTTATAAATGTAATTTAAAGTGTGTACGATAGAGAGAGATAATGGTGATCTATTTACTGTCCATGAAGGCAATGAGAATGTCATACATGCACATTTTGTCTGCCTAATGCTCCATGGTATTGACGTATGGAGTTCTCTTGAGGAACATTGCACACAATACAGCATAAATCAGTTCCTTTTATTAGGATAACGCAATTGACTTTTATGCCAATTTGTTCAGCCATAAATGAAGCCGATATCAGCATTCATATTTCGATTTATTGCTCATGGTTATAGTTCCAGCCCCGAAGGAGAATCCAGCCTGATTTAATATCTATTTATGGCCGCCGTTTCATCTTTAATTGAGGTTTTATAATGATTCACAACGTCACTTGACACTTGGAGTTTCTCCTCCAATCTCAAGTCCAACCAGCACCAGAGAAAAGTATAATTTGATGCAAATATTGATTATATTTCCACCCTTGGCTAAGTGTTTCAGACTGTATTATTCATACAGCCGGTTCACTGAGACGGAATAAGTCCCTTTTTTCCTTTTGAATATATATTTCTGTGGCATTTGGACACCGGTTCTCACACCGGTTCTTTCGGTCAAATCGACCCTGGCGGTCACAGCGTCACAGCAGGGGTCGTGAAGCTGTGTTCTGTGTCGAGGATAACAATCGGGAGATGAGCGTGTTACTGTAGCCTAGCTAGCGCTGTTATATTGTTCTCAAGCGTCATGGTAGAGGTTGCCTCACACACTCAGATGGTAGACACAGATACGACCATGCCTGTTTGGGAGGGGGCTTTGAAGTAAGCAGTGAGCTCCTCTCCCCTTTGAGTCTTTTGAGTCCCCCTCCCCTCTCCCGCTCTCCCATTTCTCACTCTCTTTGGAGATAGCCCCCCACAAAGACCTTGTAAAGGAGACCAAACCCTGCTTTCTCCTTTGGCTCTCTCTCCACTGAAGATTGTTAAAGAGATTTTGAGTTGATGATGTTAGTTTTCTGACAGACAGTCCGACCGACAGTCCGACCGACAGTCCGACCGACAGTCCGACCGACAGTCCGACCGACAGTCCGACCGACCGACAGTCCGACAGACAGTCCGACCGTCCGACCGACAGACAGTCCGACCGACAGACAGTCCGACCGACAGACAGTCCGACCGACAGACAGTCCGACCGACAGACAGTCCGACCGACAGACAGTCCGACCGACAGACAGTCCGACCGACAGACAGTCCGACCGACAGGCAGTCCGACCGACCGGCAGTCCGACCGACAAACCCACCGACCGACCGACAGTCCGACCGACAAACCCCCCGACCGACCGGCAGTCCGACCGACAAACCCACCGACCGACCGACAGTCCGACCGACAGTCCGACCGACCGTCCGACCGGCAGTCCGACCGGCAGTCCGACAGATAGTCCGACAGACAGTCCGACCGGCAGTCCGACCGACCGGCAGTCCGACCGACAAACCCACCGACCGACAGTCCGACAGTCCGACCGACAACCCCCGACCGACCGGCAGTCCGACCGACAAACCCACAGACCGACCGACAGTCCGACCGACAGTCCGACCGACAGTCCGACCGACCGTCCGACCGGCAGTCCGACCGGCAGTCCGACAGTCCGACCGACAGACAGTCCGACCGACAGACAGTCCGACCGGCAGTCCGACCGGCCGGCAGTCCGACCGACCGGCAGTCCGACCGACCGGCAGTCCGACCGACCGGCAGTCCGACCGACCGGCAGTCCGACAGACAGTCCGACCGACAGACAGTCCGACCGACCGGCAGTCCGACCGACAAACCCACCGACCGTCCGACAGTCCGACCGACAAACCCCCAGACCGACCAGCAGTCCGACCGACAAACCCACCGACCGACCGACAGTCCGACAGTCCGACCGACAAACCGACCGACAGTCCGACCGACCGTCCGACCGGCAGTCCGACCGGCAGTCCGACCGGCAGTCCGACAGACAGTCCGACCGACAGACAGTCCGACCGACAGACAGTCCGACCGGCAGTCCGACCGGCCGGCAGTCCGACCGGCCGGCAGTCCGACCGGCCGGCAGTCCGACCGGCCGGCAGTCCGACCGACCGGCAGTCCGACAGACAGTCTGACAGACAGACAGTCTGACAGACAGACAGTCCGACAGACAGTCCGACAGTCTGACAGACAGTCCGACCGACAGACAGTCCGACCGACAGTCCGACCGACAGTCTGACCGACAGTCAGACAGTCCGACCGACAGACAGTCCGACCGACAGACAGTCCGACCGACCGACAGTCCGACCGACCGACAGTCCGACCGACCGACAGTCCGACCGACAGTCCGACCGACCGACCGACCGACAGTCCGACAGACAGTCCGACAGTCCGACCGACCGACAGTCCGACAGACAGTCCGACAGACAGTCAGACAGTCCGACCGACTGTCACAGTCTGACCGATAGACAGTCCGACCGACAACATGGTGACACAATGAAGTAAACTGATGATATCAAACAAATTGAAAACATTCAATGAATTGTGTCCATGCAGGCATTCTTTGTGAAGGACTACATTGTGAATCACCCTGAGGACGGGGAGAAGATCGGACGACTAAGGGAACTCATGTTCGAGCAGGTCAGCTTCCAATGTTAGAAAACACTAGGCCTACTTTAATAGGAGAACTGCTACAGTTTTGTGATGATATTTCATCTGGAAGAGATCGACGTTAACAAAGGAAATGCACCGTCTCCGCCTCCCCCCTCTAGGCTCACATCCTGGAGTACGGCCTGGCCGTCCACGAGAAGTTTGTCCCTCAGGACATGCGACCTCTACACAAGAAGCTGGTGGACCAGTTTCATGTGATGAAGTCTAGTCTGGGGATCCAGGTTAGTGAAGGCCACACAACAGGAGCACCACCTGTCAAATCCTCAAATTGACCTTCATCAAACCTGCGTCAGCACAACCATAACTCATGCTAGCATAAACAATATGTGAATCACATGTTTTCTCCTCCCCACCCTCTTCTCCTTCTCCCTCCGTTTGCCCTTCTCTCTAATCCCTACCCCAGGAGTTTCCGGCGTATGTGCGCGCCAGCCCCGTGCACTTCACCAATGGCAGCCCGCGTAGTTCATGCAGGAACTCGGTTCCCAACATCATCAGCCCAGATGGCGCTCGCGTGGTGGCCAGACGCAGGTGAGAAACATTGTCCTCGTCTCTTTCTCTCTCTCTCCTTTCCTCTCCCTTTCTGTCTGCACATCCTATACTCTTTAGCTCACTCTCTCTCTATCTCTCGCTCCTCTCTCCTCTTTCTCACTCCCTGGTTTGGCACCATATGGGCGTAGAGGTGTGTGTGTGTGTGTGTATGTGTGTTGCCAGGCTGGTGGACAAATTGTGTGTGTGTGTGTGTGTGCTCAGTGACCCTGCCATTCTCTACCTGTGACATCCTACCTCCATCGAGCGTAAAGGGGCACAAACCTACACTGCCCAGAGACACCCACACACACACCCAGCCTCAATCTGTCACTGACATTTCTCTCACTGAGTTTTTACTGTCCTCTTAAGTCGACATCTTGCAAATGTAAAACGCATTAGCAGTTACAACTTGTGATTTAAGGAGAGATAATGGGCCTTTTTATCAGAACCATATGGTATTATGTCAGATGAATGCTCAACCAAATTCTGAAAGTAACTGGTCTGTGTGTCTGTCTGTGTGTCTGTCTGTGTGTCTGTCTGTGTGTCTGTGTGTGTCTGTCTGTCTGTCTGTCTGTCTGTCTGTCTGTCTGTCTGTCTGTCTGTCTGTCTTGATCAGTCCCCTCACCTACCCGGCTGTCAACCGCTACTCGTCATCATCGCTGTCCTCTCAGGCCTCCAATGAAGTGAGCAACATCACAGGGCAGTCGGAAAGCTCTGACGAAGTCTTCAACATGCAGGTTCAATTCCAATTGAATTTACCCTCAACCATCCTTTTTCAGTGAATTCCTTTTTTTTGTTGGTGTTTGCAAAAAGTCACTTGAGAAAGGCAACGATCTAAACTAGATTTGGATAATTCCACTCCCCCACACGATCCTGGCTGTCTATAATTCTTAACTTGCCAGTGATACTGTTGATGTAGTTGTTTATCCCTGCAGCCCAGCCCATCTACCTCGAGCCTCAGCTCCAATCATTCTGCCTCTCCCAACGTGACCAGCTCTGCTCCGTCCAGCACCAGAGGTAAGACGAGCAGAGAGGGGGGGGGGTTGAACCCGATGAAAAACAAAAGTAAAAATATATGACTTATTGGAAAGACACCACAATAACCCAAAGCACGGTTGAATGCTGTTTGGCCTCAGACACTTGGTGGCATGGTGACCACTGTAACTGATAGAGCAGTGTTTTTCTCAGTTTTCTATGTACAGGCTCAGTGAACACAGCCTGGCCATAGAGACCGGCCATCACAGGCAGATCTGGCTACCCAGTGAGGACAGGCTGTGCACACTCTGCCCTCAAAGAGAGGTCGAGACAGAGCTGCATTTCCTGTTACGCTGCGAGGACTTTGCAGACATACAGGCAATTTTTTTCCCCAAAACTGAAAACAAATATGACTGTGAAAGAAAAACATTGGGAGAAAATTATCCTCTCTAGAAAGAGAGTGAGAGGATAAACAGCTCATATCATATCTGAAATAGTATCAGTACTTGCACTGGGAACAATCTGTATTCAGACCAAAAATACTTCACTGAAACGAAAACGTTGTACCACTCGAGAACATCAAGAAATCACTAGATAAGGGAAATGTGGTCGGAGCAGTCTTCCATGACATGAAAAAGTCCTTTGACACAGTTAATCACAGTGTTCTGTTCTCCAAACTCCCCGCCTTCAATTTCTCCGACCAATTGCGTCACTCTCTGTCAGCATCAAAGGAGAGACAATTGAACAAGTCGACGTGGTGAAATATCTGTCGATCAGCCTGGACCCACTAAAAGATCGGTAGAACGTGGTGAAATATCTGTCGATCAGCCTGGACCCACTAAAAGATCAGTAGAACGTGGTGAAATATCTGCCGATCAGACTGGACCCACTAAAAGATCAGTAGAACGTGGTGAAATATCTGTCGATCAGCCTGGACCCACTAAAAGATCAGTAGAACGTGGTGAAATATCTGCCGATCAGACTGGACCCACTAAAAGATCGGTAGAAGCGTCAAAGCAAACCGCCACTGTTTCACATGAATAAGAAGTGTCTGCCTCTCGACCCTGTCTTCTTATTCTTACATGCAGTGGTGTTCTCTCATGTGTTCTACTGTATAACATCCTGGTTCCAGGCCTGCCAGCCAGTGCTGAGACCCCTAGAGTCTCTGTACAACGTTGCACTGAAAATCCTGGACCGAAAGCACATACGCTACCATCCATCGTCACGTCTTGAAAAGTGTTGAACTCTCCATCAAATTTGCAAATGGGAATCTTGAGTTTAAGTGTCTCAATGGTTTTTGCGCCTAAATCCCTGACCAAACGCAGGCCGAAGCTGCAACGGCTTGAAATGTCCACCAGAGGGGCCTTGAAACCAGGGTCCCTCTAAATATCCCTATAAAACAGTCCTCCTCCTCCTCACATGCAGGGAACACTTCGTCAGAAGATCATAAACATTTCATGCATTCAAAAGAAACACCAAAGACTGGGTTGCTTACAGCTCCAACAGTGCAACCAATGTATGAGCTGCCGTGTGTCCTCAACAGACGCGTTAAGGCCCTCGTACCGCCTTCCACGTTGTAAATATTGGTCAACACGTAGGACATTTGCGCGGTGCTTCTACTTGTTGTCTAACATTTGATCCAAAGATTTAAAGCAGAGACTATTTAATTGTATAATAGAAACAATCTTGAGGCAAGCAGCTGCAGGGGAGATCTATCTCTGATTTCATGGGGAAGAATTCCAAGAGTAAAATGTTACATGCCCCTTATATAAGTGGGAGGTGATGATACAATCATATAGTTTACGCAAGAGTTATTTACTGCAAGCAGCCGTTTCGGAACACAATGGCCTTGTGTCAGGTTGCAGACATATCAGAACTCTATGAAAAGGCATAACAATCACAGTCCAACACAGAACATATCCCCTTGAGAAGTTACAACAGCTCACCCCAAATTCTGCCACCACAATGACAATACTGCATATAATTGTGATAATGTACTGATATGTGATTTAAATGGGATTTGAATTGAATATGCGTTCCTTTTGTTTCCAGAAGAGCCATTCTAGGGGATGGCTCTCGGACATTAGCATAAGATGGAAACATCCGTGGGACGATTGTTTGTTCAATGTGTCAATGTGTTTGTTACTTGTCCCTATCCAAAATCAACCAAACGGCAAAAGAGATGAAAGTAGACAGACAGAAAGAAAGAGTGAGAAGGAGAGAAATGTGATGCTCTTTAGATTGGTGAAAACAAAGGATTGTTTGATTGAGAAATGCAAGATGAAATGGAGAGACAAAGGACATCTTGAGAGGGCACATTGTTGATTACGCCTGTGAACCCATAGAGAATGTCTCGAAGTCCTCTGAGGAGCTTTTACAGCCAGGTTAGGAGGTTCTTCAGAGGATTGTGACTCATCTCATCTCCCCATCGCTCAGACACTCATGTGTTTCTGCCTGATGCAGATCTTACGCATAAGAATAGATGGAGAGATTTCTGGATGCCTATACACTCCTCTTGGCATCCTGTGCAACCAGAAGGACCCCTATAAAGCCACTGCCAGGACCATAAAGTGTTTAGAGAAGTACAGCAAACTGAACTGCCTGTAAGATGCTCATCTCATTCCCATATGATTCCCATTCTAAAGCTATTTGCCATATAATGTGTAATGGAAAATGATCTATGGGCAGCCAGTGAATGGCTGTAATCATTACTGTGTGTGTGTGTGTGTGTGTGTGTGTGTGTGTGTGTTAGTCAGTTTATCCCTGGAATGAGTGTCTGGTGCCACCACAGTGTGACAGCCAGCCCAGCAGGGCAGGTATTTTATGTGCTAAGGTTAGTGAGGTGGAAACAGCCAGGGTGGAGGATGTGAAACGGGGAGCTGTTGGTTGGTCGATAGATGTTGACTACCAGCTTCTATGCTCGTTTATTTGTGTGTCTCGCTCGTCTAACAAGACCACCTTTTGAACTTGTGCTTTTTGTGTCATCATTGGTTTAACACCTATTCTCACACAATCCCTCCCTTTTCCTTTCCCTCTGTCTCTCGCTCTCTCTCTCCAAAAAACAAATAACACAACGCCTCTCCCCTATCTGATCTAGGTAACCTAGTTAAAGCATATTTATAATGTAACTTCATCATACTGCTACGATTCCATAGAGCAAGGCCGTAACTCCACTCCTTCTCCCATCTTCTTGTGTCTCTCTCCATCACTCATATCACTTGGAGCTGTTTACTTGCTATAAATGTGCATAATATCTAACAAGGAGAGTGAGGGTAGGAAGAAAGAGGAAACGACAATGCATGTTCTGTCGGAATGTCTCAAGTCTGCCCATTAGGCATTTTAAAACACTTCCCACTTCACTTCTTCTCCTTATTATGACAAGCGTCTACTTCCTACTATTAACTGTCAGTTTAGGGATCCGATGGCTGCTGGTCAGATTAGCACACCCGTAAATATCTAATGTTACACCGCAAGTCAGATGGCTCCTTGCTGAAAATGCTGCATGTTCAAAATGAGAACCAGCTAACACTAGCTAGCTACATTGGCTCTTAGCAAAGATAATAGATATGCTGACAAGATACAGTACGTGTCTTCCGCTCTAACGATAATTGTCCACAAAGCGGCACGGTGGGCTGTAACTCCCACCTATCCTTTCTTTGGATTGGTGGATACATCTCATAATTGTAATCATTTTTAGAATCTTCGATGAGGGTTGATTACACAACCGCCTGTATTCAATGGAGTGAGATGCTATGCTACTAGCCTCATGCCATGAATATGCATAGTTATCTCAAGATAACTCCGATATAAAGTGTTTTTTTTCTCAAAGTTGCCAGAATGTCACGTGTTGTACTTGTATCAGTGCACTCGTAACAACTTAAGCATTACGAAACATCTATTAGATCAATTAACCTTACATAGAAAAAAAGCCATACATGTTTTTGTTGACCAAAATCGACAATCATTGACCTCAATACAAAAACTTCCTTGCTTGTTGGGCAAAACAAAGGTTAAAATGCCACCTGCTGGAGGGGGGCAGATTTTCGGCCGTATTGAGCCTCTCTCTTCCTCTTCCTCTCTGCTATTAGCTCCAATCTGATATCTTAGCACCATGTTTATCAAGCCAGCTAACTAGCATAGTAACTAATATAGCTAGCTAGCTAACACCACAGACGAAATGGTTAGTTATTGTAATCGTCGCAAACTGGTCACATAGCTATCTGCTTAGCTAGCTTGCTTATTGCATGCTTCTCCGGGCATGTCGACACAAGCCTTTATTATTAGTGAATTAATTAAACTAATATTTGCAACAGAAGTTCGATTTTGGTCACTTTGTCAATTCACCCATTTCTCAATACTGCACCTTTCTTTTGTAGAATGAGCTAACTTGCTGCTTCTGATTTTCTTCTGCATTGTGCAGTACTCGTGGCTCAGGCAGTGAGTGTCGGGAGACATAGTCCCTCTACATAGCAAAGCTGCTGCTATCAGCAAAGCCAATAGAGATAGGCTAGAAAAGGCCAACATCGTCCCAATATATCGGTTCAGACGATTATTTGTCGTCCTCTAATATGTATTATAAACTGGGTAGTTCGAGCCCTGAATGCTGATTGGCTGACAGCCGTGGTATATCAGTCTGTAAACCATGGGTATGACAGAACATTTATTTTTACTGCTCTAATTGGCATTGGTAACCAGTTTATTTAAGTGATAATGCCTGAGAAGCCGGTGTTTGGAGGAGATATTGACAGTGGTGTTGTTAGGTCCGAGACCAAATGGAACTGTGCCAATATATCCTCCAAACACCTGGCTTCTCTGGCGGTTACCAACATATTCAAATAATGATTGACATATTTTCATTACTTCATTTTGATGAATTTATTCATATAATTTCATCCTTCCACAAGATAATATTCCCGACACAAATCTAAGGTTGCTACCCGAGCCGGCAGGTTGTTCGTTCTATTGGTTCGGTTACCAGAGACACGACCCAGTCGTTCACTCTTTTTGTTCTGTATCTATGGACTCGACCCAGTCGTTCATTCTAAATGTTCCATTGCCATACTGGCTGGCAACATTCTTATCCCATGCTTGCTAGCTAGCCAACTATGACTAACGTACAGTCACGTCAAACAGTGCAGCCAGACAGAATAACAGTAGCTACATTTGTTTAAGCTGTTTTCTAGTGACATTTATTTGGATACATCCATAACAATGAGCTAATGAGGCATGATTTTTGCCTGGCATAGAAAATGTGCTCTCTCGTTAGGACACGGTTCAGAGGAGCTAGCCAACAACACAGCTAACACAATAACTTCAAACTAAAGCTGGAAAGACTGCAATCTAGCTGCACTTAATTTTGTTTAACTTTTTTTCAATTGACATTTCTTTGTATATATCCATAAAAATGATTCATGAAACGCTGCGTCTCTCTCTCTCTCGTCCCGTTGCAAATGTCGGAGAGACAGACCGCAAGCTTTATACAAATCTCCGCTATTGAAAACTAAATGTTAGTCCAAAAGAAATGTGAGATAATGTCTAGATGCTTTTAATAGTGGAGATCAGGTTGATAAATTGCCTGGCTGGGCTGATGAGACAGTGGATTGCGCAGTCAGATGGAACAGAGTAAAATAGGCATTTTAACATCATAGATTTAGCCGGTGGTAACTTGTGGAATATGGCCAATATACCACACCCCCTCGTGCCTTATTGCTTAAGTAATGTTTGTATCCGTGTAAGACTGTAATGTCTTTGATAATGTTTTAAAATGAATGTACATGTTAAAGTATTTTTCTTTATGAGTTGGACCCCAGGAAGACTAGCTGTTGCCAATAAAATCTACATCTAAATCTCTCCTCTCTCGTCACCTCTCCCTCCAGGTTCTCCCCAGCTGCAGGACAAACACAAGCATTCCAGAGAGAACTCCTGCCTCTCTTCCAGGGAGAGACCCGTCAGTGCCATCTACCCCAATCCCCTGGACCCTGCACAGGTGAACACACACGAACAAATCAATAGACAAAGTATAGTTCTAATACCTTTTATTAACATCTCTGCAGTTTGAACCCAAAGAGGTGTTCAGCAAGCATGATATGTCACTCACAGTATGGATTTCTCAAAGTTAAGACTAAACCTGAACTCCACAAAGTCAAGATATCTTACTTTCCTTTATGGATTTTGCAGCTTCAGTATTGTGCTGTCTTGTTTGATTTTTCTAGAGGACGACCCCTCATCAAATAGGTGACACCACACTACCCCGAAGTGATCCTAACCTTTCTGCACCAGACAAAGGTAAAACATGTCTCATTGTCTTGTGTGTCATCTCAGTCATTGTCTCCATCTCTCTTTCCAGTACATGAGTGTATATCAGCCCAAAATCATTATAACACCAAAATATCCTTGCCTATGTGCCGTACCAAGACACTAGCGTGCTGATAAACAGTCACTTCTCATCCTCCACTCAGTCAAAGAGATCATAGCTATGGTCATCTGTCCGGACATGAGTGTAGTTGACAGACTGACCAGTGAGAGTGTGACAGACTTTGTCTGGAGAGTAGACATCTGCTTCAATGACAGCCTCTCCCCACGAGGTCTGTTCCCTCCCAGCTCCATCAGCATTCACAGGCAACAACAGACACGTGAGGAATCCCAAATGGCACCCTATTCCTTATAAAGTGCACTACATTTGACCAAGGGCTATGGGGCTCTGGGCCTTTAGGGTGCCATTTGGGATACAGACAACTTTAAATTGATGCCTCTTATTTATTAATATCAGAATGTGTGAAAACATGTTTATTCCCCAGGGGTTGATGGGATATGTCTTTTCTGAAGGCCATGCATATGTATAAATGCATATGTGTCTCAGTTTTTTTTTATCCACAGATTTTGTATATTTTGTATGTTATATAAGCGCTTTATATTTTTACATATTCCAGTGGGGCGGCATTTCACATCTAGTTTGGAAGGGCCCTTGTGTCATTTAAAAAAGCTCCGCTGTTTGATTGCTTTCTGTGAACTTCACTGAAGGTTAGAGGTTCAGGGAAAATTAACTCATGAAATTAGTATTTTATAGAAAATATATTTTTTTTAAACAATGTCAAAACCACAAGCACAGCGGTGTGCCACTTGAAGGTGTGTTTTCACTTAGCTCAAGTGGAAATGCACAAACCAGGCAAACCTACTCTTTTACACCAGTTTGTGGAAGAATGAACTAAGCAGAGGAAGAGCACCTTTGTATTAACAGGAGAGAACAGGGAAGTGTTATTTTCAGTGGGATTTAAGACCAACATGTGTCAGTTGCATGATATTCAGTACATAAGAAGATTGAGGTGTGGGTGATTGTTAATAATAATAATAATTCATCATTTGGTGGGTGCTTGTATTTGTCCTATTTCACACATGTATTAATTAGTGTGTATTAATTGGAAATTATTTTTTGCATATCCCACTCTCTCTGAGACACCCTCGGAGAGAGGGGTCACACCCCAGGTCTGCCATTCAACGGGGATCATATTGAGCAATTAGGATTAAGTGCCTTGCTCAAGGGCACATTGACTCAAAACAAAAAAAATCTCCACCTTGTCTGGGATTCTAACCTAGCAACCTTTCGGTTACTGGCCCAACTCTCTAACCGCTAGGCTATTTGCCACGGCAACAAATTTAAAGGTGCAGTCTGTCAATTTGCCATCTGACAATGCTTTATATTTAGGCTAAGAAAATCTTGAAATGTAGTAACTGTGTCATAAATCATCAGTTACAACAACAGACACTAATCCCTACCTCTGTTATTACATTTCCTGTTATCCACTGATTACATTTCTAATATAGATCTAGATTCTGGTCTACATCATCTGCTGTGTTCTGATGTGTTGTGTTGTAACCCAATGAGCAGTGATTGATGCATGTCTGTCTATGTTTGTACACCAAAGTAGTGAGACCCACCTTCAGTAGCTGGAGTCTAGACAGTGTAAAAGAGGTCAACAACACACAGTTCTCTGACACTGTGGGAAAGTTGCTCTGTCCCCCTGTCCCTCCTAGGCCACCATACCCAGGTAAACCAATCAGAACACTCGACCAATGAGGAATGGCACTAATACTTTCCCCCATCTTTTGACACCTGGTGCTTCCACCTGCTCTCTACCAGGGCCCGTTGTTACGCTGTCAACTCTCTGCTATAAACTCAGCTGCTCTCTTCTGTTCCTCCTGGTTTGCTTCTATAAATAACTTCTCCTTCACATGATGTATACATACTGCATAATACTGGTCTGTATTCTAGCCTGGGTTGCCTGTCTGTTTCTGCTCGAGCCTACGTGTTATTATCCTGCCAAAGGCAACCATCTAGCAATGTTGAGTACACAAATAGTCCAGTACCCAAGCGATTTATTCCTTCTTTGTTATTGTAAATAATAAATAAATACAATTCTTAACTGAATTGCCTAGTTAAATGAAGGTTTAATAATTGACTATCTGACCAGCTTTGGTCCAGAAGAAAAATCCTGAAACAATCTATATGATTGTCTTTGATGATTCCAGCAGAATCCCTATGTACAAATAAATTGGTCGCCAAAAAGCTGTGAATCCTTTACTTTATGAATGTCTTTTATCTGAGGGGGAAAGCAACAACAGCCTAGAGGATATATTTTTCCTCTGCTATGCCGCCTGCTACTCTATAATCGTAACTATATATAATAACTGTAACCAGTTAGACTCAACTATACTATAAGATTGTATAGATGAGCCTTCTCATTCAGGGGTTCATTCGATCCCACAACAGCAAGCCTACACACACGCAAACAGACACATGCAGCGCACAAACACGCATACAAACACATGCAGCGCACACATACACAAACGTATACACACAGTGCACACACACACAAACATACACACACGCAGTGCACACAACTCCCACTTCTCAAGCCCTGAGCTTGACACTTCCAGTAAACTTAGACTTATGTTATTATATTTTTTGAGCTATATATTTATTTTGTGATTCACTAGAGCAGACTTGTCCCCCTG
This sequence comes from Oncorhynchus masou masou, assembly GCF_036934945.1. Classification (NCBI taxonomy): domain Eukaryota; kingdom Metazoa; phylum Chordata; class Actinopteri; order Salmoniformes; family Salmonidae; genus Oncorhynchus; species Oncorhynchus masou. The sequence continues at coordinate 11,286,827 of NC_088237.1, read as the reverse complement.
TTGTGGCGTTGAATTGAGTGTTTTGCCCTCCAAAGAGCAGCATAGCAGCTGTTGGATGTATAAACAGCTTAGTGTTGACTAAGGACCCGCGGTTGTGCGATTTATTTGATTCATAGATGCCGAAGCCCTCAGCTGTGGAGGACTCACTCCAGTGTCCTTAAGTTGACTGGTCCAAAATGGTGGCAGGATTTAAACGTGCCCTCTTTTCTCTGTTTCTCTCTGGTTGACTGTCAACAGGCTCTTCAGCCAAGACCATAAGGTCGCAGTCCCCGGTCCCAACGTCCAGATCTCCACAAAAGGTTGGTGTTGTGTGTGTCTGTGGTTGCATTTACAGTTGACGTCGGAAGTTTATATACACTTAGGTTGGAGTCATTGAAACTCGTTTTTCAACCACTGTACATTTCTTGTTAACAAACTGTAGTTTTGGCAAGTCGGTTTGGATATCTACTTTGTGCATGATGCAAATCATTTTTCCAACAATTGTTTACAGACAGATTATTTCCCTTAAAATCCACTGTATCACAATTCCAGTGGGTCAGAAGTGTACATACACTGTGCCTTTAAACAGCTTGAAAAATTCCAGAAAAGGATGTCTTTGCTTTGGAAGCTTCTGATAGGCTAATTGACATCATTTGAGTCAATTGGAGGTGTAACTGTGGATGTATTTCAAGGCATACCTTCAAACTCAGTGCCTCTTTTCTTGACATCATGGGAAAATCAAAACAATTCAGCCAAGACCTCAGGTTAAAAATTGTAGACCTCCACAAGTCTGGTTCATCCTTGGGAGCAATTTCCAAATGCCTGAAGGGACCACATTTATCTGTACAAACAATAGTTTGCAAGTATAAACACCATGGGACCACGCAGCCATCATACCGCTCCGGAAGGAGACGCATTCTGTCTTCTAGAGATGAATGTAGTTTGGTGCGAAAAATGCAAATCAATCTCAGAACAACAGCAAAGGCCTTGTGAAGATGCTGGAGGAAACGGGTACAAAAGTATCTATATCCACAGTAAAACGAGTCCTATATCGACATAACCTGAAAGGTCCGCTCAGCAAGGCAGAAGTCACTGCTCCAAAACCGCCATAAAAAAGCCAGACTATGGTTTGCAACTGCATATGGTGACAAAGATTGTACTTTTTGGCGAAATGTCCTCTGGTCTGACAAAACAAAAATAGAACTGTTTGGCCATAATGATAATCGTTATGTTTGGAGGAAAAAGGTGGAGGCTTGCAAGCTGAAGAACACAATCCCATCCGTGAAGCACGTGGCTGGCAGCATCATGTTTTGGGGTGCTTTGCTGCAGGAGGGACTGGTGCACTTCACCAAATAGATGGCATTATGGGGAGGAAAAGTATGTGAATTTATTGAAGGAACATCTCAAGACATCAGTCAAGAAGTTAAAGCTTGGTCACAAATGGGACTTCCAAATGGACAATGACTCCAAGCATTCTTCTAAAGTTGTGGCAAAATGGCTTAAGGACAACATAGTCAAGGTATTAGAGTGGCCATCACAAAGCCCTGACCTCAATCCTATAGAAAATGTGTGATTAGTACTGCAAAAGCATGTGTGAGCAAGGAGGCCTACAAACCTGACTTAGTTACACCAGCTCTGTCAGGAGGATTGGGCCAAAATTCACCCAAGTTATTGTGGGATGCTTGTGGAAGGCTACCCAAAACGTTTGACCCAAGTGAAAAATTTAAAGGAAATGCTACCAAATGCTAATAGTTTACATAAACTTCTGACCCACTGGGAATGTGCTGAAAGAATAAATTAAATAAATAATTCTCTCTACTATTATTCTGACATTTCACAATCTTAAAATGAAGTGGTGATCCTAACTGACCTTTAAACAGGGAATTTTTACTAGGATTAATGAAAAACTGAGTTTAACTGTATTTGGCTAAGGTGTATGTAAACTTCCGACTTCAACTGTATGTGCCCTCTGGTGTATGTCTGATGATGCTAATCTGAGTGGACTGTGCACTCCAAATAGGGTCAAGAGGACAGCATGGGATCAGAACCCAGAGTCCTTCATTCCAGCAGTAGATGACTCATTTGATCCTGTTTGCGTGCATGCTTGTCTGAATGTGTGTGGGTTTGCGTACATACAGTGGGGAGAACAAGTATTTGATACACTGCCGATTTTGCAGGTTTTCCTACTTACAAAGCATCTAGAGGTCTGCAATTTTTTATCATAGGTACACTTCAACTGTGAGAGACGGAATCTAAAATCCAGAATATCACATTGTATGATTTTTAAGTAATTCATTTGCATTTTATTGCATGACATAAGTATTTGATACATCAGAAAAGCAGAACTTAATATTTGGTACAGAAACCTTTGTTTGCAATTACAGATATCAATCATTTCCTGTAGTTCTTGACCAGGTTTGCACACACTTCAGCAGGGATTTTGGCCCACTCCTCCATACAGACCTTCTCCAGATCCTTCAGGTTTCGGGGCTGTCGCTGAGCAATACAGCCTTTCAGCTCCCTCCAAAGATTTTCTATTGGGTTCAGGTCTGGAGACTGGCTAGGCCACTCCAGGACCTTGAGATGCTTCTTACGGAGCCACTCCTTTGTTGCCCTGGCTGTGTGTTTCGAGTCGTTGTCATGCTGGAAGAACCAGCCACACACTGTTGCTGGTATTTTGACCCATTCCTCCATGCAGATCTCCTCTAGAGCAGTGATGTTTTGGGGCTGTTGCTTGGCAACAAGGACTTTCATCTCCCTTCAACGATTTTCTATGGCGTTGAGATCTGGAGACTGGCTAGGCCACTCCAGGACCTTGAAATGCTTCTTACAAAACCACACCTTCATGGCCCGGGCGGTGTGTTTGGAATCATTGTCATGCTGAAAGACCCAGTCACGTTTCATCTTCAATGCCCTTGCTGATGGAAGGAGGTTTTCACTCAAAATCTCACGATACATGGCCTCATTCATTCTTTCCTTTACACGGATCAGTCGTCCTGGTCCCTTTGCAGAAAAGCAGCCCCAAATCATGATGTTTCCACCCCCATGCTTCACAGTTGTCCTCCAAACACGACGAGTTGAGTTTTTATCAAAAGTTCTATTTTGGTTTCATTGATCATATGACATTCTCCCAGTCTTCTTCTGGATCATCAAAATTCTCTCTAGCAAACTTCAGATGGGCCTGGACATGTACTGGCTTAAGCAGGGGGACACGTCTGGCACAGCAGGATTTGAGTCCCTGGCGGCGTAGTGTGTTACTGATGGTAGGCTTTGTTACTTTGGTCCCAGCTCTCTGCATATCATTCACTAGGTCCCCCTGTCTGGTTCTGGGAATTTTACTCACCGTTCTGTGATCAATTTGACCCCACGGGGTGAGATCTTGCGTGGAGCACCAGATCGAGGGAGATTATCCGTGGTCTTGTATGACTTCCATTTCCTAATAATTGCTCCCACAATTGATTTCTTCAAACCAAGCTGCTTACCTATTGCAGATTCAGTCTTCCCAGCCTGGTGCAGGTCTACGATTTTCTTTCTGGTGTCTTTTGACAGCTCTTTGGTCTTGGCCATAGTGTAGTTTGGAGTGTGACTGTTTGAGGTTGTGGACAGGTGTCTTTTATACTGATAACAAGTTCAAACAGGTGCCATTAATACAGGTAACGAGAGGAGCCTCTTAAGGAAGAAGTTACAGGTCTGTGAGAGCCAGAAATCTTGCTTGTTTGTAGGTGACCAAATACTTATTTTCCACCATAATTTGCAAATAAATTCATAAAAAATCCTACAATGTGATTTTCTGGATTTCTTTCCCCCTCATTTTGTCTGTCATAGTTGAAGTGTACCTATGATGAAAATTACAGGCCTCATCTTTTTAAGCGGGAGAACTTGCACAATTGGTGGCTGACTAAATACTTTTTTGCCCCACTGTATTTATAGTTCTCTCCATATTTTATGGAACAACTGCCCTGTACCTTTGCTAGAATCCTTCATGGGTTGTGGGCTGGCTGCTGGTGAAGATATGGTGTTGAGGCCCAGGGAACTTTGTATGTACACTGCATGATCAAAAGTATGTGGACCCCTGTGTGTCGAACATCTCATTCCAAGATCATGGGCATTTAATATGGAGTCGGTTCCCCCTTTGCTGCCATAACAGCCTCCACTCTTATGGGAAGGCGTTCCACTGCGGAGACTTGCTTCCATTCATCCACAAGAGCATTAGTGAGGTTGGGCACTGATGTTTGGAGATTAGGCCTGGCTGGCAGTCAGCATTCCAATTCATCCCAAAGTCGTTCGATGGGGTTGATATAAGGGCTCTGTGAAGGCCAGTCAAGTTCTTCCAAACCGATCTCGACAAACCATATCTGTATGGACCTTGATTTGTGCACAGGGGTATTGTCATGCTGAACCAGGAAAGGGCCTTCCCTGAACTGTTGCCAGTAAGTTGGAAGCACAGAATCGTCTAGAATGTCAGTGTATGCTGTAGCGTTAAAATGTTTCTTCCAATGACATTCCTCCAAAGATTAACTTCTTGCGTCGAGCAATCCGGGATCCTATTTATAGCCTCAAGCTCATTAGCATAACGCAACGTTAACTATTCATGAAAATCGCAAATGAAATGAAATCAATATATTTGCTCTCAGGCTTAGACTTTTGTTACCAACACTGTCATCTCAGATTTTCAAAATATGCTTTTCAACCATAGCTAAACAAGCATTTGTGTAAGAGTATTGATAGCTAGCATTGCTATAAGCCTAGAATTCAGCCAGCAACATTTTCACAAAAACAAGAAAATCATTCAAATAAAATCATTTACCTTTGAAGAACTTCAGATGTTTTCAATGAGGAGACTCTGTTAGATAGCAAATGTTCAGTTTTTCAAAAAAATATTATTTGTGTAGGACAAATCGCTCCGTTTTGTTCACGTTTGGCTATGAAAAAAACCTGTATCCAGTTATAGCCTCAAGCTCATTAGCATAACGTAACGTTAACTATTTATGAAAATTGCAAATGAAATGAAATGAATGTGCTAGCTCTCAAGCTTAGCCTTTTCTTAACAACACTGTCATCTCAGATTTTCAAAATATGCTTTTGAACCATAGCAAAACAAGCATTTGTGTAAGAGTATTGATAGCTAGCGTAGCATTTAGCGTAGCATTTAGCGGGCAACTTTTGCACAAAAAAAAGAAAAGGATTCAAATAAAATCATCTTTGAAGATCTTTGGATGTTTTCAATGAGGAGACTCTCAGTTACATAGCAAATGTTCAGTTTTTCCTGAAAGATTCTTTGTGTAGGAGAAATTGCTCCGTTTTGTACATCACGTTTGGGTACCAAAAAAAAAACAAATTCAGTCATCAAAACGGCGAACTGTTTTCCAAATTAACTCCATAATATCGACTGAAACATGGCAAACGCTGTTTAGAATCAATCCTCAATGTGTTTTTCACATATCTCTTCATTGATATATCGTCCGTGGTAGTCTACTTTCTCTGGTGCATCGCTTGGAAAAAGACTTGCAGTTGAAGATGACGCACCAATTTCGACGGAGGACACCGGGCGGACACCTGGCAAATGTAGTCTCTTATGGTCAATCTTCCAATGATATGCCTACAAATACATCACAATGCTGCAGACACCTTGGGGAAACGATAGATCGGGCAGGCTCATTCCTTGCGCATTCACAGCCATATAAGGAGACAATGAAAAACAGAGCCTCAAAAATCCTGCTCATTTACTGGTTGATGTTTCATCTTGGTTTCGCCTGTAGCATCAGTTCTGGGGCACTCACAGACAATATCTTTGCAGTTTTGGAAACATCAGAGTGTCCTCTTTCCAAAGCTGTCAATTATATGCATAGTCGAGCATCTTTTTGTGACAAAATATTGCGCTTAAAACGGGCACATTTTTTATCCAATAATGAAATAGCGCCCCCATAGATGTAACAGGTTAAAACAGACAAATCTGTGAAATTGCTTTATCCAACATTTAGCTGTTGCATGACGCTTGGTGCTCACGGAATCAGTAGGCTATTAAACAAATACTCAAACAGGCAACAGAAGCGAGATCTGTCTTATTTCTGTAGATAGAAACTCAGCAAAAAAAAGAAACGTCCCTTTTTCAGGACCCTGTCTTTCAAAGATGATTAGTAAAAATCCAAATAGCTTCACATATCTTCATTGTTTTAAACACTGTTTCCCATGCTTGTTCAATGAACCATAAACAATTAATGAACATGCACCTGTGGAACGGTCGTTCCACAGATACTAACAGCTTACAGACGGTAGGCAATTAAGGTCACAGTTATGAAAACTTAGGACACTAAAGAGGCCTTTCTACTGAAAACACCAAAAGAAAATGCCCAGAGTCCCTGCTCATCTGCATGAACATGCCTTAGGCATGCTGCAAGGAGGCATGAGGACTGCAGATGTGGCCAGGGCAATAAATTGAAATGTCCGTACTGTGAGACGCCTAAGTCCTCGCCGTGGCAGACCATGTGTAACAACACCTGCATAGGATCGGTGCATCCAAACATCACACCTGCGGGACAGATACAGGATGGCAACAACAACTGCCCAAGTTATACCAGGAACGCACATCCCTCCATCAGTGCTCAGACTGTCTGCAATAGGCTGAGAGAGTCTGGACTGAGGGCTTGCAGGCCTGTTGTAAGGCAGGTCCTCACCAGACATCACCGGCAACAACGTCGCCTATGGCTACAAACCTACTGTCCCTGGACCAGACAGGACTGGCAAAAACTGCTCTTCATTGACGAGTCTCGTTTTTGTCTCACCAGGGGTGATGGTCGGATTCGCGTTGATCGTCGAAGTAATGAGCTTTACACCGAGGCCTGTACTCTGGAGCGGGATCGATTTGGAGGTGGAGGGTCCATCATGGTCTGGGGCGGTGTGTCACAGCATCATCGGAATGAGCTTGTGGTCATTGCAGGCATTCCCAAAGCTGTGTGTTACAGGGAAGACATCCTTCTACCTCATGTTGTACCCTTCCTGCAGGCTCATCCTGACATGACCCTCCAGCATGACAATGACACCAGCCATGGTCAGCGAAGAGCCCGGATCTCAATCCCATTGAGCATGTCTGGGACCTGTTGGATCAGAGGGTGAGGGCTAGGGCCATTCCCCCCAGAAATGTCTGGGAACTTGCAGGTGCCTTGGTGGAAGAGTGAGGTAACATCTCACAGCAAGAACTGGCAAATCTGGTGCAGTCCATGATGAGGAGATGCACTGCAGTACTTCATGCATGTACTTCACATTATTCCATTTCTGTCAGTCACATGTCTGTGGAACTTGTTTAGTTTATGTCTCAGTTGTTGAATCTTGTTATGTTCAGGGACAATTATTCACAAATTAAAGTCAGTTCACATGTCTGTGGAACTTGTTTTGTTTTGTCTCAGTTTATCTGGATTATTTCATAAAACATTTAACAAGTTAGGTAGTTGACAGTTGAGATGGGTTTTCTCTCCTCACTTCTTATACAGTTAGGCTAAGGCAAAGGCTGATTTCTAAAGACATTTATACAGTTAGGCTAAGACTCCTCACTTCTTATACAGTTAAGGCAAGGGCTGTTTCCTCTCTCCTCACTTCTTATACAGTTAGGCTAAGGCAAGGGCTGTTTCCTCTCTCCTCACTTCTTATACAGTTAGGCTAAGGCAAGGGCTGTTTCCTCTCTCCTCACTTCTTATACAGTTAGGCTAAGGCAAGGGCTGTTTCCTCACTTCTTATACAGTTAGGCTCACTTCTTATACAGTTAGGCTAAGGCAAGGGCTGTTTCCTCTCTCCTCACTTCTTATACAGTTAGGCTAAGGCAAGGGCTGTTTCCTCTCTCCTCACTTCTTATACAGTTAGGCTAAGGCAAGGGCTGTTTCCTCTCTCCTCACTTCTTATACAGTTGGGCTAAGGCAAGGGCTGTTTCCTCTCTCCTCACTTCTTATACAGTTAGGCTAAGGCAAGGGCTGTTTCCTCTCTCCTCACTTCTTATACAGTTAGGCTAAGGCAAGGGCTGTTTCCTCTCTCCTCACTTCTTATACAGTTAGGCTAAGGCAAGGGCTGTTTCCTCGTCTCTGCTGCTGCGTCATCCACCGTAACTCCAATATGTTAATTTAGCTGTTATGCAACATAGGGAATCATCTTGCACCATGAAAATATTTGTTAAAAATTGTGGCTACTTGACTAAAGAAAACTCGGTCGACCAAAATCCTATCGTCCAAACAATTGGCCAGACGACTAAATGGGGTCAGAGCTAATGTGTGCGTGTGTGTGCGTGCCTGACAATACCTGCCTGTGTGTGTGTGTGTCAATGGTGTGTGCATGTGCATCTCTTTCTGTTCTTCTGTTAATGCTGATGAGTGTTCTGGCAGTGCTTTGAATGTATGTGTGCTCTATGGTTTCCCTGTTGGTTGTCAGGCAGTATTGAACCACAGTTGAATTATCTTCCCCCTCTATGTCGTCTCATGTTCTCATCCACATTGGCTCTCGCCTGTCAGATAACTCTGCTAATGAGCCATTTATTATCTAGCACCAGTCTGCATGTGTCTAGGCAGTTTAGAAGGAGTGACATTTTAACAGGCTTTTACAAACCTGCATTGATGAAGTCTTGTTTTTCGTTAGAAAATCAAATACAGTTCTTTGCACTGGCAGTTTTTTGTAAGTGAGGCACAAACAGCAGCACAAATACAACGCCGTGTGTGCGTGCGCGCATGTGTGAGATAATGGGGCCTGTTGGCGGTCTGCTGTGGGGTCTTCTTTGATTGTACTGTGAGGGGCAGCTCAGCACTCTAGGCCTTTGAGATATGAGGGGAATGTTAACATATCAACGAGCATTTAGCTTCAGTCTTGCCGAGGGAAGTTATATTCACGTAACTTCTCTCAACAAGACTGAAGCTAAATGCTCGTCACACTGACGTACTGTAGCGTACATAACAGATCAATTGTCCTCTCCACTGAATCCAATTAAGTGTAACAAGATATAACAGTATTTCCATGTCATTTCTCCGAAAACATTTTGACAACATATTGGATTGTTCATGATGGAACTGCCACATGTTGTGATTCTCTGTCTCCGTACTGACATATGATGAGGGGGAAAGCAGAGTGGCACTTTGTCTGGTGTCTTTATGATTACGCTTCATAGGCTTTATTGTTCCTTTATGCTCTACCTCATTAGGCTGTGAAGGACACGTGTGCAGTCTTAAGGAGATTCGTACCCTCTCTGTTTGAGCTATGGTGGTTGGTTCTCCGTTTCTGATTGGTTCTCTATTTCCGTTTGGTCCTCTGATGGTCTCTCTGTTTCTGTCTCTCCATAGAGTTCATTGCCGCCCTTCACGCCCTCACCCACTGAGTGCCAGTCGGCTGGACTGGTGTCCAACTCTCCCGTCCTCTCTGGTAGCTATAGCAGCGGTATCTCCTCCATGAGTCGCTGCAGTGTGTCCGAGGCGTCGGGCACCGAGGCAACCACTGGAGACCACGCCGCCCACCAGGGACCCACCATGCCCAACTCTGTCTCCTCGGGCTCGGACGAGCTCATCCGCCGCGAGAACAAGACGCCACCGCCCTACAGCGTGTACGAGCGCACCAACCCTCGTCGACCGGTTCCCCTGCCCCACAGTCTCTCCATCCCTCCCAGTGTGGATCCCCCGGCCCTGCCACCCAAGCCCCACCAGCAACGCACTAGCAGCATGAAGCTGGTCCCAGCATCGGACCCTCGCAGGGCCGACGGGGTGCCCCACGTCCCCAGACCCAGACCTCTCCCCAGGAAGGTCTCCCAGCTATAGGCTGGGTGAGGACCTACAACCCTAGAGGGTTGATGGGTGACACCACTGGCGCGTTTTGCACTTTTTACACTGTCTTCTCTTCAGTTTGGTAATCCCAGGCTCTGCCCAAGACAGGATCACGACTCTTGAGTCTGTCTCATTGTGAAGATCTTTTCTTCGAAAGGGCTTTGCATTGACTGACGTTGTCATTCCGCACTTTTAGCTCCAGTACAGTAGGTTCCACGTGGTAAATTGCTACGTTTATCAGAAGAGAAATGAACACAACAAACTTAGGCGTTGATTTTTAGATTTTTGATAGATGTAATAGTCCCAATATGTATATATTGGTTATATATAAGAAGTGTTTTGCCTTAAGTATTGGAAAGAGTCTTCTATCCATGAGTCTTGCACGTTTTTGAAGTACACTGTACTTTTCTACATGGCTGACTGGTGCTAGAGGTCTCATGCATATGCATTTCTGTTTATGGTAGTAGCTGAGGGTGTGTTCACATACATCCACATGGTACTGGAAACAGGAAGCAGATATTTACCCATTTGGCCATTTTGTTTCATTGTCATGACCATTTTAATAGAACTGTAAAGCTAAAATCAGTGCCCCGGTTTTATTCTTGGTCGGTAATAGAACATCCCTTTCTCGTAGGAATGGAGAATTTGTGGTAGTAACAAGTCACTCAGAAATACACCCCCTTTGTGAGGGTTCTTCAAACTCTACTCTAAGACATAAAGAGCTCCTTCCGTCTTTGAAATCCCCTTTGGCCAATGCACATAGTTCTTGCATTTGACATGTACCACGAAATTGTATGTCGTTCTACGTAATAAACTGGAGGCCATTGCTGTCAGTGGGGGCCAGAGATGTGGACACACCCTAACCCGCCTGCATGAAGTGTAGTATGTATGTGGTGGTGGTGGATCTTTGGGGTTTACCAAGTATTGTGCCAAAGGACGATGTACTGTATGTATGCTGTAATGGCAAAGTAGGAATCCAGAACCTGGAAACACTCCATTGACTAGACAAGCTGACCTTGTACTAGCCCACAATGAAAACAACCGACTTTTGAGACAAATCCAGTTATTAAGATGAAAAGTCATTGTATGTGTGTGGGGGGGGGGGTATAAAAATGGCAACTGTTACAAGTAACGAATGGTTATATGATATTAGCACAAATGAGATTGACTACGTTAGCAGTGGTTACATTACCAAGGACTCCAACTCTTAAAATGTTAACCCCTGACCACAATGGGCATTTGAAGTGCAGTATGTATTGTAGAAAAGATGTCCTCTATTTGCCGCTCAGTGAATTGCCAGCAACTCGTGTACACACACACACACACACACACACACACACACACACACACACACACACACACACACACACACACACACACACACACACACACACACACGAGGGCTGCCGTTCTATAATTTTTTTTGACTCTTTTTCGAAAACCTTTTCAACTATTCATTGTATAGTCACGCTTGTACAGTACAGCCAAGTTAGTTTGAGGTGTTCTCTCTGTGTTTGACATACAGTACGTGGTGGACAGAGTGTACTGGTATCGAGTCCTACAGTGTCTAGGCAGTCTTCACGTCAGGTGGTTTCCTGTCAGTGTTTTATGAAGAGAAGACAACACTGTTTTTGTAATTAAAAGCTTTTTTTTTAATTGCACGAAATATTGATCACTTAATTCAGTACAACGGTTTTCACAATTAACTTGGGTATGTTTCACTTTTCTATGGTTAATTTCCTTTTTAATTTGTTGCGAATTTTTTTCCATCAAATGTTCACACGAATCAGTACTTGAGAAATTGTAAATTATATAATGATGAGATTGTTGTACGTATGCCAAATATACTACCTTTGTGTATTACTATTATTGTAAATATTGTGTTTTTAACAAAATGTAGCTAATACACATTTACAGCTTTGAATGTTGGAACGGCAAATTATTGTTATAAATGTCACAAAAATTGTGTTTTAGTGAGTGTAGAAGTCTATAGAGTAATGCATATCTACACCTACAGTAAAACATTTACATGCTCAATAAACTGCCCTATCTAATAAAAAATGTTTTGCTCAAGCTTACCTTTAAATCATTCCCAGCTCTAACCCTGTTAAAAACAATCCATCGACAGGTACTTCTATAATAGTTGCACTGTACAGTACATGTGTCCAGCCATGTTTGCTCAATTGTTATAGTGATCTTCTGTGTACTCTAACGTTACGTGATTCAGGATCAGCTTCGTGTCATCAAAGTTATTCCCACACAAATTCAACGATAGTCACCTACTGTGGGCACTCAAGATGATGTAATTGTTTTGAGGAACTGGTGCGTGATCAGGTAAGACGATGTGCGCACATGGGGGAAATATTCCTTTAAAACCGAACACATCTAATGAATTTCTCCTCTTTAGTCTGCTTGGTGGGTGTGGTGGGCCGGGATGATGGCACTCTTCATAACGTCACATCACCGCCAAGAGGAGTACCCTCCACCGGATCAGATAGACGCAGTAATACAGTAATTGTGTCTGAGGCTGGTAATTTGACAGTGTTTAATCGTGTCAGAAATGAATTTCCTCTAATCCTGAAGACTTCTCGGAAGAGAGAACACGTATCGGGGGAAACCGGAGGAGCGATTAACGTGCCTCCGTTCTGGAACCCAGGAGAATGGGTTGTCAGTCCAACCCTCAATGGGCTTGTCAATCATCCTCACATTCAGCGTTCACTAGCAGGAAGGAAGCTGTGTTTCATTCATGGACTGAAAAACGGTCTCAGCAGGGTCGGGGGAAGGGTTTAATAATCATTATGTACAAAACTTTTTTTGCGGATGCAAAAACTAGACGTCCTGTGTTTAAGTGAAAATAGCTTCATTCTAACTGAGCTAATAGCTCGAAGGCAAGATTGCAAATTATATTTAAATGTTGTTCACTTGTGTGGCTTCCAATAATCACTATAACATAACACCCATACATTTTAACAATACATCATTCAAACTGTGGTCTAACTCTGCAGAACAATTTATCCGCGTTATTTGGATGCTAAACATCCGACATTGAAAAGTGTTCCATGGGTGCTAAAAATGAATTAGCGAGGGAAGGCAGGTTTTAATTTAACCTTGCCTCGGGCACATTTTGAATAACACACAACCCGAGAGAAGCCCTTGGTGTTTTTCTCTCTGTGCTAAATCTCCCTGGGATAAGAAAGCTGGAGCAATTCGACAGTGCACTGAGATCCGGCGTTTCAGAGAGGAGGGAATTTTCAAAAGAACCTCTGAATAATTGATCTGCTTTTTATCCGTCTTATTTTCTATATCAACTTTGCTGTGCTCCTGGCTTATGGGGATTTACCTGACAGCTTCAAGTGCTCCCTTTTTTTTTCATTACAGAATGAGTGAAGTTACATTTTTTGTGTGTGTTGTTCTCAGTGGAAGAGTATTGTCTCCACTATGTAGGGATTTACCTGGCAGTTTCAAAGGGTTCAGCTGTTAAGGGTGTGTGTGTGTGTGTGAGAGGGGACTATCAGTTTGTGACTTACTCGTCCAGATAAATGAATGTTTGTGCATAGAGGGGCTTCGCTGAAATGGCCAATGCAATTATAAAGGCATTACTTGTCTATTGAGTACACAATACCAACACGCCTGCTATAGAGTCCATACCGTAGTCCTGGAGAACACGTGAAGGTCTTCGATTAGATCATACAGAATCGGCAACCATGGGAATCCGATGGGAGTCCCGTGCAGTGCTTCGTACAGCACAAGGACCACGCTAAATGGACTTTGATTGGTAAATGACCAGTAAAAACAGCCCAAAGGAATGGTCGTCTTGGGAAAAGGACACGTTTTGAAGGGCACTTTTAAATACCTCAGTCTGTCCTGGTCGGGACTAGTTTCTTAGCCTTTGAGTGTCCTTCCTGCATGGTTGATTATTTGAGCGTTTTGTGCAAGATCAATAGCAAGGCGTGGGCCGAGGAGTGTTTACGTCTTGCGTTCACTACAGATGGGATCTTGCCATCGCTCTCTTGTATTATTCAGACACTGCTATTTGTTACCAAAGGACCGACACAGACAGAGAAGTGGCTTGAGGTAGATTATAGTACAGAGATCATTTCACTGAACTCGAAGAGAGGAAATTAACAGCCCTGGATGTGCAATGCTCATCACCACTGCATGGTGAGAGGTGTCGCACTCTCCACCGGGCACTTGAACTTGTACTTTTGTCTCACTCCCCATCCTCATCACTTACTCATTGTCCAAGGTCACCAGACTAGAGGCCTTGTTTACCCTGCTCCAATACCCACAGAGGACCCTCCTCTCTGGCCCTCTTGACACCAGCTCCACCCCCTGTGCTGCTGAGCCGCTCCAGAGGGACCCCTTTATCTGGAGCTCAACACTGCCAGAACACACCTCTCGCTCTTCTCTCGCTCTTTCTCTGATGATCACCTTAGTTCTGCCTGAGTGACCTTGCTACAGCGATGCGCAGATGAATAAACATGAGCCCGATGAAGCCCGGTCGGGGATTACTAAGGTACGCATACAGCAAACCCACCTAAACACTAATAAAGTGTAGAGCACAGAGTCACTAGCTGTAACGTCACACGCTCATTAACTTAATCAATCAGGATTAGACCCACCCGTTGTATAATAAAGTGTAGAGCACAGAGTCACTAGCTGTAACGTCACACACTCATTAACTTAACCAATCAGGATTAGACCCACCCGTTGTATAATAAAGTGTAGAGCACAGAGTCACTAGCTGTAACGTCACACACTCATTAACTTAACCAATCAGGATTAGACCCACCCGTTGTATAATAAAGTGTAGAGCACAGAGTCACTAGCTGTAACGTCACACACTCATTAACTTTACCAATCATTTACAGGAGGAGCTGTCAGACACTGTAAGGTGTCACGACTTTAAAAGCCATACTATAAAATATATTAGTAAAACGACTCAACCATTGATTACAAGTTTATGGTTTAGACTGAAGTTAAGAGTTATAGTAGGGACTGAATGCTTTAGTGAAGTGACTGAAAGCTTGAAAAACAATATTTCAAAGGCCGGATGAACGCAAACAAACTGTGTGTCGTTAAAAGCAGGATGCAGAAGAGAAACGCTTTCTCAGTTTTCCCAACTCCATCTCACTTCTGATATTGCATTTTGATTGAAGAAGCACCAGCAGTGGCAGAGGCATGTGTTGTTTGAGTAGGGAGGGATGGCTGCTGTGGACCATGTGTTGTTTGAGTAGGGAGGGATGGCTGCTGTGGACCATGTGTTGTTTGAGTAGGGAGGGATGGCTGCTGTGGACCATGTGTTGTTTGAGTAGGGAGGGATGGCTGCTGTGGACCATGTGTTGTTTGAGTAGGGAGGGATGGCTGCTGTGGACCATGTGTTGTTTGAGTAGGGAGGGATGGCTGCTGTGGACCATGTGTTGTTTGAGTAGGGAGGGCTGGCTGCTGAGGACCATGTGTTGTTTGAGTAGGGAGGGATGGCTGCTGTGGACCATGTGTTGTTTGAGTAGGGAGGGATGGCTGCTGTGGACCATGTGTTGTTTGAGTAGGGAGGGATGGCTGCTGTGGACCATGTGTTGTTTGAGGAGGGAGGGATGGCTGCTGTGGACCATGTGTTGTTTGAGTAGGGAGGGATGGCTGCTGTGGACCAGGATATTTGAAAGGCCCTGGTGGGAGTGACATACTGCTTGGGTACACATGGTTTGATTTTTAGTGTGAAAATGACTTGACTGCTCTGAGGGCTTCGGTGAGCTTCTCCATGCGTGATTATTTTGTCCTTCACAAGGCTCAGGGGGGCCTTCACAAGGGGGGCCTTCACAAAGCATTATTTTTCCTGGTCGAGTCATAAGATTGTATGTGGTGGGAATCATGACGACTGTTTCTCATTCTTCTCCCTACAGTTCTCCTCTTAATTAACTTTCTATCCTATTTCGATGGGTCTAAAGGCAGTAAAAATATTTGAAAACACCACAGTAACATTGTAGCACTCTGGTACAGTGTATTATATGGACACTACTGGTAGCCACCCACCCTACTGGTAATATACCAAATTTAACAGAATCTTCCGTAATTCTGTGTTAATGAAGCTCTCATCAGGCTAAATCAAGTGCTCCAGGTACGCACCCAGACTAGTTGATCAATAAGGTATCCCCCCAAGAACTTCCAAGCCTCTCAGCTCCCCCTCGTTTGTCCAACACAGGGTTTGCATGCTGATGGGGGTTGTATTGTTCACTCTGTGTGTGGTGTGGATTTCAATGTGTGGTGTGGTGGAGTGATTGTACAATGTATTGGAGATTTAAACCCAAGGTCTTTCTGCTTGGATAGCATACGGCAATGCTTTAGAGGAGATACTTCATGTGATTTCAGAGTTTGTCTCGGTCGATTACAGCTCCACATTTTGGTGGTTTCTGAGCTGATTAGAATATCATGTGGTGCACATTAGCCATGGTGGCAGACTGGCAGGCTTGGCATAACCCATTGGCCTTCTAGACTGAATGGATTTCGTTGGACTTCTTTTGAACAACCTTTGAGTGATTCCTCATTGATCTAGAATAAAAATGTAGAAAACATGATTTGGGGGATTTTTAAATACTGTAGTCCATAGAAGGGTCCTTTTGGAGGAAGGAATGACATATATTTGAGATTTCTATCTTAAAGCATAGTTGAGCAATGATTTATTGATGTTGGAATATCGTAACATTATGGCCTTACCCAGGCCTCCGTTAAGACCTCAAAGGGGTTCATATCCAAAGCAAAAACAAAAGCAAAAGTTGGTGTCATATGAAGCTTCACCGTTTGCTCTGTAATATGAGAGGTATTTTGATATCATTTAAAAATGTCTTACATTCAGGGCCTCCCGGGTGGTGCAGTGGTCTAGGGCACTGTGCCACCAGAGACTCTGGGTTCGCGCCCAGGCTCTGTCGCAGCCGGCCGTGACCGGGAGGTCTGTGGGGCAATGCACAATTGGCCTAGCGTCGCCCGGGTTAGGGAGGGTTTGGCTGGTAGGGATGTCCTTGTCTCATCGCGCACCAGCGCAGTGCGCCCTAACCAGGTCACCAGATGCACAGAGTCTCCACCGACACATTGGTGCGGATGGCTTCCTGGGTTGGATGCACACTGTGTTAAAGAAGCAGTGCGGCTTGGTTGGGTTGTGTTTCGGAGGCTTTCGACCTTAGTCTCTCCCGAGGCCGTATGGGAGTTGTAGGATGAGACAAGATAGTAATTACTAACAATTGGATACCACGAAATGGGGTAAAATAAATTTAAAAATAAATAAAATGTCTTTCATTCATCTATGAATATAAAAAAATACATAAACATGCATATTGAAAATACTCCGTTTTTATATGTAACCATACTGGTCATAAAGTTAGCAACGGGGCGGCAGGGTAGCCTAGTGGTTAGAGCGTTGGACTAGTAACCGAAAGGTTGCAAGTTCGAATCCCCGAGCTGACAAGGTACAAATCTGTCGTTCTGCCCCTGAACTGGCTGGCTGTTCTGCCCCCACTGTTCCTAGGCTGTCATTGAAAATAAGAATTTGTTCTTAACTGACTTGCCTAGTAAAATAAAGGTAAAATAAAAAATAAAAAAACAGCCCTTATTTTAATTGCACATCCTGCAAATTTCCAGCAGATGGTGACCATTTTGAATCCATTTTCACATTCACTATGTTGGTAATACTTACAAATTGGAACATAACTCTTAAAAGCAGCAGAGATCCCACTCTGGAACTTTGATATGTCCGTAGAGTATATTGTGTTTAATAATATATAAAAACACAAATCGTTATAATCATTAATATTATTCATTTTCAATATTCCTACATTTTTGTAAGAAATGTGTTATTGAAATCAACATACTATTCATATTACAGAGCAAGTGGTAAAGTTTCATATGAGACCAGTTTTTTCTTTGTAAAACCTATATATGAAACATTGAGTCTTCTAGAAGGCCTGGGTGGAGGCGAAAATGTCAAAAGTATTCCAACTTCAAGTAATTATTTATAAATTATACAAATGTCAAATGTCAACAATCCTTCTTTCAAAGGACCCTTCAATTGATTACATTTTGTGAAAATGCCCCTAGTCATAGTATTTTTTTGTTCTAGTTTCGTGTGGAAACAGTGTTAATTCAACCAGTGTGTACCCAGTGGGGTGTGTGTGATTGTGTGTGTGTGTGTGTGTGTGTGTGTTAGAGGCTGCCCGGCCAGACCAGCAGGGATGGTCCTGCTAAGCACCAGCTGCTAGCTGCCGTTCACACTGATTCCCACCAACTGTGGGCCCTAAAATATTTACACTGGAGGCAGCTAGCATGTTTTGATGGAAAACTCAGTTTCATCTCAGATAAAAATATTGGGCATCCCTCTCTCTTCCTCCCTCCTCCTCTTCTCTCTCTCTCCCTCACTCTGGCCTCCTCATCCTGTTATGAGGAGCCAGGGAGGTAAATAAAGAACAACCCTGGTTCGTTGTTGCACTCAAGTTTGTTTACTTTTCTCCCTTTGGTGCCTTTCAAGTTTGTCTACTTTTCGGCTTCATTTGTGTGAGGTGATTGGGACATGGCAGGGGGTACCGGTACAGTCAGTGTGCGGAGGTACAGGTTAGTTGAGGTCATTTGTACATGTAGGTGGGGGTGAAGTGACTATGCATAGATAATAAACAGCGAGTAGCAGCAGTGTACAAAACAAATGGGGGTGTCAATGTAAATATTCCGGTGGCCGTTTGATTGTTCAGCAGTCTTATGCCTTGGGGGTAGAGATGTACTGGGCTGTAGCGCCTTACGGTCCGATGCCGGGCAGTTGCCATACCAGGCGGTGAAGAAACCGGTCAGGATGCTCTTGATGGTGCAGCTGTAGGTGGGGGAGAAGTGACTATGCATAGGTAACAAACAAACAGCGAGTAGCAGCAGTGTATAGGGGGGGGGGTTGTCAATGTAAATTGCGATTTTTATGAATTGTTCAGCTGTCTAATGGCTTGGGGGTAGTAGCTGTTAGAGCCTTTTGGTCCTAGACTTGGCGCTCCGGTACCGCTTGCTGTGCCGTAGCAAAGAAAACATTCTATAACTTGGATGACTGGAGTCTCTGACAATTTTATGGGCTTTCCTCTGACACTGCCTAGTATATAGGTCCTGGATGGCAGGAAGCTTGGCAAAAGTGATGTACTGGGCCATTCACATTACCCTTTTAGCGCATTACTGTCAGATGCTGAGCAGTTGCCATACCAGGCGGTGATGCAACCGGTCAGGATGCTCTCGATGGTGCAGCTGTATTACCCTTTGAGGATCCGGGGGCCCATGCCAAATCTTTTCAATCTTCTGAGGGGTAATATGTTTTGTCTTGCCCTCTTCATGACTATCTTGATTTGTTTGGACCATGTTAGTTTGTTGGTGATGTGGACACCAAGGAAGTTCTCTCGACCCGCTCCACTACAGTCCCGTCGTTGTTGATGGGGGCCTGTTTGGCCCGCATTTTCCAGTAGTCCACGATCAGCTCCTTTGTCTTGCTCACATTGAGGGAGAGGTTGTTGTCCTGGCACCACACTGCCAGTTCTCTGACCTCCACCTTATTGGCTGTCTCATCGTTATCGGTGATCAGGCTGTTGTGTTGTCATCAAACTTAATGATGGTGTGGGAGTTGTTTGGCCATGCAGTTGTGGCTGAACAGGGAATGCAGGAGGGGACTAAGTACACACCCCTGAGGGGCTCCAGTGTTAAGGATCAGCGTGGCAGACGTGTTGTTGCCTACTTCTTACCACCTGGGGGCGGCCCGTCAGGAAGTCCAGGATCCAGTTGCAGAGGGAGGTGTTTAGTCCCAGAGTCCTTAGCTTAGTGATGAGCTTTGTGGGCTCTATGGTGTTGAACACTGAGCTGTAGTCGATGAACAGCATTCTCACATAGGTGTTCCTTTTGTCCAGGTGAGAATGGGTGGTGTGGAGTGCGATTGAGATTGCGTCATCTGTGGATCTGTTGGGGTTTTATGTGAATTAGAGTGGGTCTAGGATGTCCGGGAGGATGCTGTTGATGAGAGCCATGACCAGCCTTTCAAAGCACTTCATAGCTACCGATGAAGGCTGGATGGTTAGGCTGGTTACCTTCATTTCCTGGGCACAGGGACTATGATGGTCTGCTTGAAACATGTAGGTATTACAGACTTGGTCTGGGAGAGGTTGAAAATTTAAGTGAAGACACTTGACAGTTGGTCCGCGCATGCTTTGAGTACGCGTCCTGGTAATCCCTCTGGCCCAGCGGCTTTGTGAATGTTGACCTGCTTAAAGGTTTTAGAGCTAATTAATGTACATAGTATATTGGGCCTCGCCTTTTCAGTTCTATTGAGTGAGGTCATGTTTCCTGTTAAATGATTGGACGCTTCGGGTGCCAGGGCACAGGGGTTTCCATGGATATCAAAAATGCTAAAGGGATTAGTGGGCCATTGATTGAACCTTTTTGATTTCTCCCTGTACTGTACATGAGCAGGAATGCACCCATGTGAGCACACACACACACACCGAATCCCTCAGGGGAACCATAGAATATCAGAATGTAGAGTAGATTCTATTTCTCGTTTGATCGGAGCGGAGCAAATATGATTATCATAATTACAATAACACCATTAACAATCAAAATGTTTTGCCACACAAAGAAAGTATGGAGTACTGTATGTACAATAACAGCATCATTCTACCTGTGATGATAGTTTAGAGCTGCTACAGTGTGGGTTGTTTTATATGCCATTGTCTGATATAGGGAAACCCTGTCCTATATCATTATGGTGTGTCGCCAACCAGGCCTACAGTCCAGGAAAGGATGTATTCTTTCGTATGTGGGGACCGTTTCTATTTCCCATCAGAGAGGAAGTTACAGTAATGCACTGAAGTGGAGTTGTCACGCCACAATAAACAGCGTCATGCGAGGACGATCGGCAGTACAATTGATAGTGATGATACAATTACATGCTGGCAGGCCAATAAAAGAAGACGTCTGGGCCCAGTGGCAAACTGCTTTTCATCCCACAATGCATAGCATGATCCCCGCGGGTGGGGTTGAGTCAGAGCCAATGGAGGCATGTGTGTGTGTGTGTATGTGTGCGTGTGCAGGCGTGTAAGAGGTATCCATTCTCAACAGAGAGCCTTTGGGACCAGTCTCACTCTCAGAAGCTCATCTGTTCAACTACCTGTGATGCCTCCGGTCTAGTTATCCACATGTTACCGCTGCAGGAGGAAAGAGGAAGAAGGGAGGGAAAAGACAGAGAGGGAAGGATGAATGAGAGATAAATACTGTAATGCAGTATGAAACTACAGTGAATAAAGTTACAACACACACACACACCAGCCTGGGGCATCTCTCTCATAGTGTTCTTAAAGCAGAATGGGCCCAGGGACTCTGGGGCAGACTACAGTGAATCATGGGCTCAGGATCTAACAGAGCAGGCTTAGGTCACGGTACAGGAGTGGTGGCATTGACTAAGAACCGAACAGGCCCTTTATCCACTAGCCATTCCTCCTGGCATCCCTGCCTGGCCCTGAATGAGAATAAAAGTTTCTCTGTCTGCGTTTGATCTCCAGTAAAAAAAAATTGTGTGTGTATTTTGCCCACTTTTTTGTGATATCCAATTACATTTTTGTCTCATCACTGCAACTTCCCAACGGGCTCAGGGGGGGTCGAGTCGTGAGGTCCTCCGAAACATGACCCGCCAAACTGTGCTCCTTAACATCTGCCCGCTTAACCCGGAAGCCAGCTGCGCCTATTGTGCGCCGCCCTACGGGACTCCCGGTCACGGCCGGTTGTGACACAGCCTGGGATCGAACCCGGGTCTCTAGTGACGCCTCAAGCAATGCGACGCAGTGCTTTCGACTGCTGCGCCACTCGAGAGGCCCTGTTCTCCAGTTCTAATAGGAGAGGCATGGAACAATGTGGATGTTACTTTTCTCCACTGTTTTCTTATTATTTTCTCTTCTCTTTCTCCGAGGCTTCATGACGACGGCTTCTGTGACAAAGGCTAATTGCGTTAGATTTGGATTTGGACGGTCGCTGCATCTGTTGGAGCCCCAGCTTTGTTTATGATGATCGCCTGAATTGATCTGTTGGAAAATGAAAAGGCAATAATAGGCAATCAGATCCAGGTGAGGCTTGAGGCGTTAAACAGCCTTTTCATTACTCACACTCCTTCCAGCGATTCCTCTGCCTTTACGCCAACGCCGGCTCCTCACCTAGAATGTAACGTTCAGAGACACATTATTTGGTTTTAAGTCTTACTGTCCATTTTCATAATTTTCTCTTAATCTCGCTCTACAGCTTGATGGGATTATCCCTAGAACCTTACACTATTTCTCCTCTTATATTGACTCATCCATAGAGTACCACGGTATGAGTCATAATACCCATAAAACCTAGTAGTCAAACAGGGAAATGGTTCCAATCGTTTTTTCCAACGTTCAGTTTTCCCATAGGGGATTTTTAGAAACACTTAAAATGCGGGTTGTGTTTTGTGTAGGCTTACCCTGGCATGACAGTTTGATAACTCTGTAAATCTCTCTAGGATAAGGTGACTTTTATCAATTCGCCTGTGTTTATACCCCCCAAAGGAAACGCCATGATGCTGCTACAAACGCCATGATGATCTGGACGAGACTGCAAGGTAAGAATTTCTGGATGAACTATCTAATGTTAGCTAAATATAGTGATGAGTGAATTGGCTACATTTCTTTAAATTGAGAATTCTGTGAACGGTCTTGTGCATGTTTGTTTTAAATTGACACAATACCTGTTAGCAAAGGTGTCAGCTAGAAATTACGTACATGAGCTTGCAGGGATTTGTAGTCTTGCATGATGTCTACTGTGATGCAATTAGCATTTTATGAAACAGAATTGACAGAGCCGAATATATTGATAAAAGGGTTAGGAGTACGTTTCACATGGCCCTCCAGGCTGAGGAGTACGTTTCACACGTCCCATCAGGCTGAGGAGTACGTTTCACACGTCCCATCAGGCTGAGGAGTACGTTTCACACGTCCCTCCAGGCTGAGGAGTACGTTTCACACGTCCCTCCAGGCTGAGGAGTACGTTTCACATGTCCCATTAGGCTGAGGAGTACGTTTCACATGGCCCTCCAGGCTGAGGAGTACGTTTCACACGGCCCATCAGGCTGAGGAGTACGTTTCACAGGTCCCATCAGGCTGAGGAGTACGTTTCACATGGCCCTCCAGGCTGAGGAGTACGTTTCACACGTCCCATCAGGCTGAGGAATATGTTTCACATGGCCCATCAGGCTGAGGAGTACGTTTCACATGGCCCTCCAGGCTGAGGAGTACGTTTCACATGGCCCTCCAGGCTGAGGAGTACGTTTCACACGTCCCATCAGGCTGAGGAGTACGTTTCACACGTCCCATCAGGCTGAGGAGTACGTTTCACATGGCCCTCCAGGCTGAGGAGTACGTTTCACACGTCCCTCCAGGCTGAGGAGTACGTTTCACACGTCCCTCCAGGCTGAGGAGTACGTTTCACACGTCCCTCCAGAATGAGGAGTACGTTTCACACGTCCCTCCAGGCTGAGGAGTACGTTTCACACGTCCCATCAGGCTGAGGAGTACGTTTCACACGTCCCATCAGGCTGAGGAGTACGTTTCACATGGCCCTCCAGGCTGAGGAGTACGTTTCACACGTCCCATCAGGCTGAGGAGTACGTTTCACACGTCCCTCCAGGCTGAGGAGTACGTTTCACATGGCCCATCAGGCTGAGGAGTACGTTTCACATGTCCATCCAGGCTGAGGAGTACGTTTCACATGGCCCTCCAGGCTGAGGAGTACGTTTCACATGGCCCTCCAGGCTGAGGAGTACGTTTCACAGGGCCCTCCAGGCTGAGGAGTACGTTTCACAGGGCCCTCCAGGCTGAGGAGTACGTTTCACAGGGCCCTCCAGGCTGAGGAGTACGTTTCACATGGCCCATCAGGCTGAGGAGTACGTTTCACAGGGCCCTCCAGGCTGAGGAGTACGTTTCACAAGGCCCATCAGGCTGAGGAGTACGTTTCACAGGGCCCTCCAGGCTGAGGAGTACGTTTCACAGGGCCCTCCAGGCTGAGGAGTACGTTTCACATGGCCCATCAGGCTGAGGAGTACGTTTCACAGGGCCCTCCAGGCTGAGGAGTACGTTTCACAGGGCCCTCTAGGCTGAGGAGTACGTTTCACACGTCCCTCCAGAATGAGGAGTACGTTTCACAGGGCCCTCCAGGCTGAGGAGTACGTTTCACAGGGCCCCCCAGGCTGAGGAGTACGTTTCACACGTCCCTCCAGGCTGATGAGTATGTTTCACAGGGACCTCCAGGCTGAGGAGTACGTTTCACACGTCCCTCCAGGCTGAGGAGTACGTTTCACACGTCCATCCAGGCTGAGGAGTACGTTTCACACGTCCATCCAGGCTTAGGAGTACGTTTCACATGGCCCTCCAGGCTGAGGAGTACGTTTCACACGTCCCATCAGGCTGAGGAGTACGTTTCACATGTCCATCCAGGCTGAGGAGTACGTTTCACATGGCCATCCAGGCTGAGGAGTACGTTTCACATGTCCATCCAGGCTGAGGAGTACGTTTCACACGTCCCTCCAGGCTGAGGAGTACGTTTCACACGTCCCTCCAGGCTGAGGAGTACGTTTCACATGGCCCATCAGGCTGAGGAGTACGTTTCACATGTCCATCCAGGCTGAGGAGTACGTTTCACATGGCCCTCCAGGCTGAGGAGTACGTTTCACAGGGCCCTCCAGGCTGAGGAGTACGTTTCACAGGGCCCTCCAGGCTGAGGAGTACGTTTCACATGGCCCATCAGGCTGAGGAGTACGTTTCACAGGGCCCTCCAGGCTGAGGAGTACGTTTCACAAGGCCCATCAGGCTGAGGAGTACGTTTCACATGGCCCATCAGGCTGAGGAGTACGTTTCACAGGGCCCTCCAGGCTGAGGAGTACGTTTCACAGGGTCCTCCAGGCTGAGGAGTACGTTTCACAGGGCCCTCCAGGCTGAGGAGTACGTTTCACACGTCCCTCCAGAATGAGGAGTACGTTTCACAGGGCCCTCCAGGCTGAGGAGTACGTTTCACAGGGCCCCCAGGCTGAGGAGTACGTTTCACACGGCCCCCCAGGCTGAGGAGTACGTTTCACAGGGCCCTCCAGGCTGAGGAGTACGTTTCACATGGCCCTCCAGGCTGAGGAGTACGTTTCACACGTCCATCCAGGCTGAGGAGTACGTTTCACACGTCCCTCCAGGCTGAGGAGTACGTTTCACACGTCCCTCCAGGCTGAGGAGTACGTTTCACACGGCCCATCAGGCTGAGGAGTACGTTTCACACGGCCCATCAGGCTGAGGAGTACGTTTCACAGGGCCCTCCAGGCTGAGGAGTACGTTTCACAGGGCCCTCCAGGCTGAGGAGTACGTTTCACAGGGCCCTCCAGGCTGAGGAGTACGTTTCACAGGGCCCTACCAGGCTGAGGAGTACGTTTCACAGGGCCCTCCAGGCTGAGGAGTACGTTTCACATGGCCCATCAGGCTGAGGAGTACGTTTCACAGGGCCCTCCAGGCTGAGGAGTACGTTTCACAGGGCCATCAGGCTGAGGAGTACGTTTCACATGGCCCATCAGGCTGAGGAGTACATTTCACAGGGCCCTCCAGGCTGAGGAGTACGTTTCACAGGGCCCTCCAGGCTGAGGAGTACGTTTCACAGGGCCCTCCAGGCTGAGGAGTACGTTTCACACGGCCCATCAGGCTGAGGAGTACGTTTCACACGGCCCATCAGGCTGAGGAGTACGTTTCACAGGGCCCTCCAGGCTGAGGAGTACGTTTCACATGTCCCTCCAGGCTGAGGAGTACGTTTCACATGGCCCTCCAGGCTGAGGAGTACGTTTCACAGGGCCCTCCAGGCTGAGGAGTACGTTTCACAGGGCCCTCCAGGCTGAGGAGTACGCTTCACAGGGCCCTCCAGGCTGAGGAGTACGTTTCACAGGGCCCTCCAGGCTGAGGAGTACGTTTCACAGGGCCCTCCAGGCTGAGGAGTACGTTTCACAGGGCCCTCCAGGCTGAGGAGTACGTTTCACACGTCCCTCCAGGCTGAGGAGTACGTTTCACACGTCCCTCCAGGCTGAGGAGTACGTTTCACACGGCCCATCAGGCTGAGGAGTACGTTTCACACGTCCCTCCAGGCTGAGGAGTACGTTTCACACGTCCCTCCAGGCTGAGGAGTACGTTTCACAGGGCCCTCCAGGCTGAGGAGTACGTTTCACAGGGCCCTCCAGGCTGAGGAGTACGTTTCACACGTCCCTCCAGGCTGAGGAGTACGTTTCACACGTCCCTCCAGGCTGAGGAGTACGTTTCACAGGGCCCTCCAGGCTGAGGAGTACGTTTCACAGGGCCCTCCAGGCTGAGGAGTACGTTTCACATGTCCCTCCAGGCTGAGGAGTACGTTTCCAGGGCCCTCCAGGCTGAGGAGTACGTTTCACAGGGCCCTCCAGGCTGAGGAGTACGTTTCACACGTCCCTCCAGGCTGAGGAGCACGTTTCACAGGGCCCTCCAGGCTGAGGAGTACGTTTCACAGGGCCCTCCAGGCTGAGGAGTACGTTTCACACGTCCCTCCAGACTGAGGAGTACGTTTCACAGGGACCTCCAGGCTGAGGAGTACGTTTCACACGGCCCATCAGGCTGAGGAGTACGTTTCACAGGGCCCTCCAGGCTGAGGAGTACGTTTCACACGTCCCTCCAGAATGAGGAGTACGTTTCACAGGGCCCTCCAGGCTGAGGAGTACGTTTCACAGGGCCCCCCAGGCTGAGGAGTACGTTTCACACGTCCCTCCAGGCTGAGGAGTACGTTTCACAGGGACCTCCAGGCTGAGGAGTACGTTTCACACGTCCCTCCAGGCTGAGGAGTACGTTTCACACGTCCATCCAGGCTGAGGAGTACGTTTCACACGTCCCTCCAGGCTGAGGAGTACGATTCACACGTCCCTCCAGGCTGAGGAGTACGTTTCACACGGCCCATCAGGCTGAGGAGTACGTTTCACACGGCCCATCAGGCTGAGGAGTACGTTTCACAGGGCCCTCCAGGCTGAGGAGTACGTTTCACAGGGCCCTCCAGGCTGAGGAGTACGTTTCACAGGGCCCTCCAGGCTGAGGAGTACGTTTCACAGGGCCCTACCAGGCTGAGGAGTACGTTTCACAGGGCCCTCCAGGCTGAGGAGTACGTTTCACATGGCCCATCAGGCTGAGGAGTACGTTTCACAGGGCCCTCCAGGCTGAGGAGTACGTTTCACAGGGCCATCAGGCTGAGGAGTACGTTTCACATGGCCCATCAGGCTGAGGAGTACATTTCACAGGGCCCTCCAGGCTGAGGAGTACGTTTCACAGGGCCCTCCAGGCTGAGGAGTACGTTTCACAGGGCCCTCCAGGCTGAGGAGTACGTTTCACACGGCCCATCAGGCTGAGGAGTACGTTTCACAGGGCCCTCCAGGCTGAGGAGTACGTTTCACAGGGCCCTCCAGGCTGAGGAGTACGTTTCACATGTCCCTCCAGGCTGAGGAGTACGTTTCACATGGCCCTCCAGGCTGAGGAGTACGTTTCACAGGGCCCTCCAGGCTGAGGAGTACGTTTCACAGGGCCCTCCAGCCTGAGGAGTACGCTTCACAGGGCCCTCCAGGCTGAGGAGTACGTTTCACAGGGCCCTCCAGGCTGAGGATCAGGGCCCTCCAGGCTGAGGAGTACGTTTCACAGGGCCCTCCAGGCTGAGGAGTACGTTTCACACGTCCCTCCAGGCTGAGGAGTACGTTTCACACGTCCCTCCAGGCTGAGGAGTACGTTTCACACGGCCCATCAGGCTGAGGAGTACGTTTCACACGTCCCTCCAGGCTGAGGAGTACGTTTTCACACGTCCCTCCAGGCTGAGGAGTACGTTTCACAGGGCCCTCCAGGCTGAGGAGTACGTTTCAGGGCCCTCCAGGCTGAGGAGTACGTTTCACACGGCCCTCCAGGCTGAGGAGTACGTTTCACACGTCCCTCCAGGCTGAGGAGTACGTTTCACAGGGCCCTCCAGGCTGAGGAGTACGTTTCACAGGGCCCTCCAGGCTGAGGAGTACGTTTCACATGTCCCTCCAGGCTGAGGAGTACGTTTCACAGGGCCCTCCAGGCTGAGGAGTACGTTTCACAGGGCCCTCCAGGCTGAGGAGTACGTTTCACACGGTTTCACAGGGCCCTCCAGGCTGAGGAGTACGTTTCACAGGGCCCTCCAGGCTGAGGAGTACGTTTCACACGTCCCTCCAGACTGAGGAGTACGTTTCACAGGGACCTCCAGGCTGAGGAGTACGTTTCACACGGCCCATCAGGCTGAGGAGTACGTTTCACAGGGCCCTCCAGGCTGAGGAGTACGTTTCACAGGGCCCTCCAGGCTGAGGAGTACGTTTCACAGGGCCCTCCAGGCTGAGGAGTACGTTTCACAGGGCCCTCCAGGCTGAGGAGTACGTTTCACAGGGCCCTCCAGGCTGAGGAGTACGTTTCACAGGGCCCTCCAGGCTGAGGAGTACGTTTCACAGGGCCCTCCAGGCTGAGGAGTACGTTTCACAGGGCCCTCCAGGCTGAGGAGACGTTTCACATGGCCCATCAGGCTGAGGAGTACGTTTCACAGGGCCCTCCAGGCCGTTTCACAAGGCCCATCAGGCTGAGGAGTACGTTTCACATGGCCCATCAGGCTGAGGAGTACGTTTCACAGGGCCCTCCAGGCTGAGGAGTACGTTTCACAGGGCCCTCCAGGCTGAGGAGTACGTTTCACAGGGCCCTCCAGGCTGAGGAGTACGTTTCACAGGGCCCTCCAGGCTGAGGAGTACGTTTCACACGGCCCATCAGGCCCTCCAGGCTCCAGGCTGAGGAGTACGTTTCACAGGGCCCTCCAGGCTGAGGAGTACGTTTCACATGTCCCTCCAGGCTGAGGAGTACGTTTCACATGGCCCTCCAGGCTGAGGAGTACGTTTCACAGGGCCCTCCAGGCTGAGGAGTACGTTTCACACGTCCCTCCAGGCTGAGGAGTACGTTTCACAGGGCCCTCCAGGCTGAGGAGTACGTTTCACATGGCCCTCCAGGCTGAGGAGTACGTTTCACACGTCCCTCCAGACTGAGGAGTACGTTTCACAGGGACCTCCAGGCTGAGGAGTACATTTCACACGTCCCTCCAGGCTGAGGAGTACGTTTCACACGTCCATCCAGGCTGAGGAGTACGTTTCACACGTCCCTCCAGGCTGAGGAGTACGATTCACACGTCCCTCCAGGCTGAGGAGTACGTTTCACACGGCCCATCAGGCTGAGGAGTACGTTTCACACGGCCCATCAGGCTGAGGAGTACGTTTCACAGGGCCCTCCAGGCTGAGGAGTACGTTTCACAGGGCCCTCCAGGCTGAGGAGTACGTTTCACAGGGCCCTCCAGGCTGAGGAGCACGTTTCCAGGGCCCTCCAGGCTGAGGAGTACGTTTCACAGGGCCCTCCAGGCTGAGGAGCACGTTTCACAGGGCCCTCCAGGCTGAGGAGTACGTTTCACATGGCCCATCAGGCTGAGGAGTACGTTTCACAGGGCCCTCCAGGCTGAGGAGTACGTTTCACATGGCCCATCAGGCTGAGGAGTACGTTTCACAGGGCCCTCCAGGCTGAGGAGTACGTTTCACAGGGCCATCAGGCTGAGGAGTACGTTTCACATGGCCCATCAGGCTGAGGAGTACGTTCACAGGGCCCTCCAGGCTGAGGAGTACGTTTCACATGGCCCATTCACAGGGCCCTCCAGGCTGAGGAGTACGTTTCACAGGGCCATCCAGGCTGAGGAGTACGTTTCACATGGCCCATCAGGCTGAGGAGTACGTTTCACAGGGCCCTCCAGGCTGAGGAGTACGTTTCACAGGGCCCTCCAGGCTGAGGAGTACGTTTCACAGGGCCCTCCAGGCTGAGGAGTTTCACACGGCCCATCAGGCTGAGGAGTACGTTTCCAGGGCCCTCCAGGCTGAGGAGTACGTTTCACAGGGCCCTCCAGGCTGAGGAGTACGTTTCACATGTCCCTCCAGGCTGAGGAGTACGTCACATGGCCCTCCAGGCCCTCACAGGGCCCTCCAGGCTGAGGAGTACGTTTCACAGGGCCCTCCAGGCTGAGGAGACGTTTCACACGTCCCTCCAGGCTGAGGAGTAAGTTTCACAGGTCCCTCCAGGCTGAGGAGTACGTTTCACAGGGACCTCCAGGCTGAGGAGTACGTTTCACACGTCCCTCCAGGCTGAGGAGTACGTTCACACGTCCCTCCAGGCTGAGGAGTACGTTTCACACGTCCCTCCAGGCTGAGGAGTACGATTCACACGTCCCTCCAGGCTGAGGAGTACGTTTCACACGGCCCATCAGGCTGAGGAGTACGTTTCACACGGCCCATCAGGCTGAGGAGTACGTTTCACAGGGCCCTCCAGGCTGAGGAGTACGTTTCACAGGGCCCTCCAGGCTGAGGAGTACGTTTCACAGGGCCCTCCAGGCTGAGAGGAGTACGTTTCACAGGGCCCTCCAGGCTGAGGAGTACGTTTCACAGGGCCCTCCAGGCTGAGGAGTACGTTTCACATGGCCCATCAGGCTGAGGAGTACGTTTCACAGGGCCCTCCAGGCTGAGGAGTACGTTTCACAGGGCCCTCCAGGCTGAGGAGTACGTTTCACAGGGCCCTCCAGGCTGAGGAGTACGTTTCACAGGGCCCTCCAGGCTGAGGAGTACGTTTCACAGGGCCCATCAGGCTGAGGAGTACGTTTCACAGGGCCCTCCAGGCTGAGGAGTACGTTTCACAGGGCCCTCCAGGCTGAGGAGTACGTTTCACATGTCCCTCCAGGCTGAGGAGTACGTTTCACATGGCCCTCCAGGCTGAGGAGTACGTTTCACAGGGCCCTCCAGGCTGAGGAGTACGTTTCACAGGGCCCTCCAGGCTGAGGAGTACGTTTCACAGGGCCCTCCAGGCTGAGGAGTACGTTTCACAGGGCCCTCCAGGCTGAGGAGTACGTTTCACAGGGCCCTCCAGGCTGAGGAGTACGTTTCACAGGGCCCTCCAGGCTGAGGAGTACGTTTTCACACGTCCCTCAGGCTGAGGAGTACGTTTCACACGTCCCTCCAGGCTGAGGAGTACGTTTCACAGGGCCCTCCAGGCTGAGGAGTACGTTTCACAGGGCCCTCCAGGCTGAGGAGTACGTTTCACAGGGCCCTCCAGGCTGAGGAGTACGTTTCACACGGCCCTCCAGGCTGAGGAGTACGTTTCACAGGGCCCTCCAGGCTGAGGAGTACGTTTCACAGGGCCCTCCAGGCTGAGGAGTACGTTTCACATGTCCCTCCAGGCTGAGGAGTACGTTTCACAGGGCCCTCCAGGCTGAGGAGTACGTTTCACAGGGCCCTCCAGGCTGAGGAGTACGACGTCCCTCCAGGCTGAGGAGTTTCACGTCCCTCCAGGCTGAGGGCCCTCCAGGCTGAGGAGTACGTTTCACAGGGCCCTCCAGGCTGAGGAGTACGTTTCACACGTCCCTCCAGACTGAGGAGTACGTTCCACAGGGACCTCCAGGCTGAGGAGTACATTTCACACGTCCCTCCAGGCTGAGGAGTCGTTTCACACGTCCATCCAGGCTGAGGAGTACGTTTCACACGTCCCTCCAGGCTGAGGAGTACGATTCACACGTCCCTCCAGGCTGAGGAGTACGTTTCACACAGCCCATCAGGCTGAGGAGTACGTTTCACACGGCCCATCAGGCTGAGGAGTACGTTTCACAGGGCCCTCCAGGCTGAGGAGTACGTTTTACAGGGCCCTCCAGGCTGAGGAGTACGTTTCCAGGCACAGGGCCCTCCCAGGCTGCCCATCCAGGCTGAGGAGTACGTTTCACAGGGCCCTCAGGCTGAGGAGTAGTACGTTTCACAGGGCCCTCCAGGCTGAGGAGTACGTTTCACATGGCCCATCAGGCTGAGGAGGTTTCACAGGGCCCTCCAGGCTGAGGAGTACGTTTCAAGGGCCCTCCAGGCTGAGGAGTACGTTTCACAGGGCCCTCCAGGCTGAGGAGTACGTTTCACAGGGCCCTCCAGGCTGAGGAGTACGTTTCACACGGCCCATCAGGCTGAGGAGTACGTTTCACAGGGCCCTCCAGGCTGAGGAGTACGTTTCACAGGGCCCTCCAGGCTGAGGAGTACGTTTCACATGTCCCTCCAGGCTGAGGAGCCCATGGCCCTCCAGGTTGAGGAGTACGTTTCACAGGGCCCTCCAGGCTGAGGAGTACGTTTCACAGGGCCCTCCAGGCTGAGGAGTACGTTTCACAGGGCCCTCCAGGCTGAGGAGGTTTCACAGGGCCCTCCAGGCTGAGGAGTACGTCCCTCAGGCTGAGGGCAGGCCCTCCAGGCTGAGGAGTACGTTTCACAGGGCCCTCCAGGCTGAGGAGTACGTTTCACACGTCCCTCCAGACTGAGGAGTATTTCACAGGGCCCTCCAGGCTGAGCTACGTTTCACAGGGACCTCCAGGCTGAGGAGTACATTTCACACGTCCCTCCAGGCTGAGGGGCGTCCATCCAGGCTGAGGAGTACGTTTCACACGTCCCTCAGGCTGAGGAGTACGATTCACACGTCCCTCCAGGCTGAGGAGTACGTTTCACACGGCCCATCAGGCATCAGGCCCATCAGGCTGAGGAGTACGTTTCACAGGGCCCTCCAGGCTGAGGAGTACGTTTCACACGGCCCTCCAGGCTGAGGAGTACGTTTCACAGGGCCCTCCAGGCTGAGGAGTACGTTTCACAGGGCCCTCCAGGCTGAGGAGTACGTTTCACAGGGCCCTCCAGGCTGAGGAGTACGTTTCACAGGGCCCTCCAGGCTGAGGAGTACGTTTCACATGGCCCATCAGGCTGAGGAGTACGTTTCACAGGGCCCTCCAGGCTGAGGAGTACGTTTCACAAGGCCCATCAGGCTGAGGAGTACGTTCACAAGGCCCATCAGGCACGTTTCACATGGCCCATCAGGCTGAGGCTCACAGGGCCCTCCAGGCTGAGGAGTACGTTTCACAGGGCCCTCCAGGCTGAGGAGTACGTTTTCACAGGGCCCTCCAGGCTGAGGAGTACGTTTCCAGGGCCCTCCAGGCTGAGGAGTACGTTTCACACGGCCCATCAGGCTGAGGAGTACGTTTGGCCAGGGCCCTCCAGGCTGAGGAGTACGTTTCACAGGGCCCTCCAGGCTGAGGAGTACGTTTCACATGTCCCTCCAGGCTGAGGAGTACGTTTCACATGGCCCTCCAGGCCCTCACAGGGCCCTCCAGGCTGAGGAGAGGTTTCACAGGGCCCTCCAGGCGTTTCACAGGGCCCTCCAGGCTGAGGAGTACGTTTCACAGGGCCCTCCAGGCTGAGGAGTACGTTTCACAGGGCCCTCCAGGCTGAGGAGTACGTTTCACAGGGCCCTCCAGGCTGAGGAGACGTTTCACAGGGCAGGCCGTTTCCAGGCCCTCCAGGAGTACGTTTCACACGGCCCTCCAGGCTGAGGAGTACGTTTCACACGTCCCATCCAGGCTGAGGAGTACGTTTCACACGTCCCTCCAGGCTGAGGAGTACGTTTCACACGTCCCTCCAGGCTGAGGAGTACGTTTCACAGGGCCCTCCAGGCTGAGGAGTACGTTTCACAGGGCCCTCCAGGCTGAGGAGTACGTTTCACACGTCCCTCCAGGCTGAGGTCCCTCCAGGCTGAGGAGTAGGTCCCTCCAGGCTGAGGAGTACGTTTCACAGGGCCCTCCAGGCTGAGGAGTACGTTTCACAGGGCCCTCCAGGCTGAGGAGTACGTTTCACAGGGCCCTCCAGGCTGAGGAGTACGTTTCACAGGGCCCTCCAGGCTGAGGAGTACGTTTCACAGGGCCCTCCAGGCTGAGGAGTACGTTTCACAGGGCCCTCCAGGCTGAGGAGTACGACAGGGCCCTCCAGGCTGAGGAGTACGTTTCACACGGCCCATCAGGCTGAGGAGTACGTTTCACAGGGCCCTCAGGCTGAGGAGTACGTTTCCAGGGCCCTCCAGGCTGAGGAGTACGTTTCACATGTCCCTCCAGGCTGAGGAGTCCACGTTTCACAGGCCCTCCAGGCTGAGGAGTACGTTTCACAGGGCCCTCCAGGCTGAGGAGTACGTTTCACAGGGCCCTCCAGGCTGAGGAGTACGTTTCACAGGGCCCTCCAGGCTGAGGAGTACGTTCCTCCAGGCACGTTTCACAGGGCCCTCCAGGCTGAGGAGTACGTTTCACAGGGCCCTCCAGGCTGAGGAGCGTTTCACACGTCCCTCCAGACTGAGGAGTACGTTTCACAGGGACCTCCAGGCTGAGGAGTACATTTCACACGTCCCTCCAGGCTGAGGAGTACGTTTCACACGTCCATCCAGGCTGAGGAGTACGTTTCACACGTCCCTCCAGGCTGAGGAGTACGTTTTCACACGTCCCTCCAGGCTGAGGAGTACGTTTCACACGCCCATCCAGGCTGAGGAGTACGTTTCACACGGCCCATCAGGCTGAGGAGTACGTTTCACACGGCCCATCAGGCTGAGGAGTACGTTTCACAGGGCCCATCACAGGGCCCTCCAGGCTGAGGAGTACGTTTCACAGGGCCCTCCAGGCTGAGGAGTACGTTTCACAGGGCCCTCCAGGCTGAGGAGTACGTTTCACAGCCGTTTCACAGGGCCCTCCAGGCTGAGGAGTACGTTTCACAGGGCCCTCCAGGCTGAGGAGTACGTTTCACATGGCCCCCAGGCTGAGGAGTACGTTTCACACAGGTCCTCCAGGCTGAGGAGTACGTTTCACAGGGCCCTCCAGGCTGAGGAGTACGTTTCACAGGGCCCTCCAGGCTGAGGAGTACGTTTCACAGGGCCCTCCAGGCTGAGGAGTACGCCCTCCAGGCTGAGGAGTACGTTTCACAGGGCCCTCCAGGCTGAGGAGTACGTCCTCCAGGCCTTCACAGGGCCCTCCAGGCTGAGGAGTACGTTTCACATGTCCCTCCAGGCTGAGGAGTACGTTTCACAGGGCCCTCCAGGCTGAGGAGTACGTTTTCACAGGGCCCTCCAGGCTGAGGAGTACGTTTCACAGGGCCCTCCAGGCTGAGGAGTACGTTTCACAGGGCCCATCAGGCTGAGGAGTACGTTTCACAGGGCCCTCCAGGCTGAGGGCTCACAGGGCCCTCCAGGCTGAGGACGTTTCACATGGCCCTCAGGCTGAGGAGTACGTTTCACAGGGCCCTCCAGGCTGAGGAGTCCAGGCCCTCCAGGCTGAGGAGTACGTTTCACAGGGCCCTCCAGGCTGAGGAGTACGTTTCACAGGGCCCTCCAGGCTGAGGAGTACGTTTCACAGGGCCCTCCAGGCTGAGGAGTACGTTTCACAGGGCCCTCCAGGCTGAGGAGTACGTTTTTCACAGGGCCCTCCAGGCTGAGGAGTACGTTTCACAGGGCCCTCCAGGCTGAGGAGTACGTTTCACAGGGCCCTCCAGGCTGAGGAGTACGTTTCACAGGGCCCTTCAAAGGGCCCTCCAGGCTGAGGAGTACGAGGGCCCTCCAGGCTGAGGAGTACGTTTCACAGGGCCCTCCAGGCACGTTTCACACGGCCCATCAGGCTGAGGAGCAGGTTTCACAGGGCCCTCCAGGCTGAGGAGTACGTTTCACAGGGCCCTCCAGGCTGAGGAGTACGTTTCACATGTCCCTCCAGGCTGAGGAGTACGTTTCACATGGCCCTCCAGGCTGAGGAGTACGTTTCACAGGGCCCTCCAGGCTGAGGAGTACGTTTCACAGGGCCCTCCAGGCTGAGGAGTACGTTTCACAGGGCCCTCCAGGCCTCACAGGGCCCTCCAGGCTGAGGAGTACGTTTCACACGTCCCTCCAGGCTGAGGAGTACGTTTCACAGGGCCCTCCAGGCTGAGGAGTACGTTTCACAGGGCCCTCCAGGCTGAGGAGTACGTTTCACACGTCCCTCCAGACTGAGGAGTACGTTTCACAGGGACCTCCAGGCTGAGGAGTACATTTCACACGTCCCTCCAGGCACGTTTCACACGTCCATCCAGGCTGAGGAGTACGTTTCACACGTCCCTCCAGGCTGAGGAGTACGATTCACACGTCCCTCCAGGCTGAGGAGTACGTTTCACACGGCCCATCAGGCTGAGGAGTACGTTTCACACGGCCCATCAGGCTGAGGAGTACGTTTCACAGGGCCCTCCAGGCTGAGGAGTACGTTTCACAGGGCCCTCCAGGCTGAGGAGTACGTTTCCAGGGCCCTCCAGGCTGAGGAGTACGTTTCACAGGGCCCTCCAGGCTGAGGAGTACGTTTCACAGGGCCCTCCAGGCTGAGGAGTACGTTTCCAGGGCCCTCCAGGCTGAGGAGTACGTTTCACACGCCCTCCAGGCTGAGGAGTACGTTCACACGTCCCTCCAGGCTGAGGAGTACGTTTCACAGGGCCCTCCAGGCTGAGGAGTACGTTTCACAGGGCCCTCCAGGCTGAGGAGTACGTTTCACACGTCCCTCCAGGCTGAGGAGTACGTTTCACACGGCCCTCCAGGCTGAGGAGCGTTTCACAGGGCCCTCCAGGCTGAGGAGTACGTTTCACAGGGCCCTCCAGGCTGAGGAGTACGTTTCACATGTCCCTCCAGGCTGAGGAGTACGTTTCACAGGGCCCTCCAGGCTGAGGAGTACGTTTCACAGGGCCCTCCAGGCTGAGGAGTACGTTTCACACGTCCCTCCAGGCTGAGGAGTACGTTTCACAGGGCCCTCCAGGCTGAGGAGTACGTTTCACAGGGCCCTCCAGGCTGAGGAGTACGTTTCACAGGGCCCTCCAGGCTACGTTTCACACGGCCCATCAGGCTGAGGAGTACGTTTCACAGGGCCCTCCAGGCTGAGGAGTACGTTTCACAGGGCCCTCCAGGCTGAGGAGTACGTTTCACATGGCCCTCCCCGTTTCACAGGCCCTCCAGGCTGAGGAGTACGTTTCACAGGGCCCTCCAGGCTGAGGAGTACGTTTCACAGGGCCCTCCAGGCTGAGGAGTACGTTTCACAGGGCCCTCCAGGCTGAGGAGTACGTTTCACACGTCCCTCCAGGCTGAGGAGTACGTTTCACAGGGCCCTCCAGGCTGAGGAGTACGTTTCACAGGGCCCTCCAGGCTGAGGAGTACGTTTCACACGTCCCTCCAGACTGAGGAGTACGTTTCACAGGGACCTCCAGGCTGAGGAGTACATTTCACACGTCCCTCCAGGCTGAGGAGTACGTTTCACACGTCCATCCAGGCTGAGGAGTACGTTTCACACGTCCCTCCAGGCTGAGGAGTACGATTCACACGTCCCTCCAGGCTGAGGAGTACGTTTCACACGGCCCATCAGGCTGAGGAGTACGTTCACACGGCCCATCAGGCTGAGGAGTACGTTTCACAGGGCCCTCCAGGCTGAGGAGTACGTTTCACAGGGCCCTCCAGGCTGAGGAGTACGTTTCACAGGGCCCTCCAGGCTGAGGAGTACGTTTCACAGGGCCCTCCAGGCTGAGGAGTACGTTTCACAGGGCCCTCCAGGCTGAGGAGTACGTTTCACAGGGCCCTCCAGGCTGAGGAGTACGTTTCACAGGGCCCTCCAGGCTGAGGAGTACGTTTCACACGGCCCATCAGGCTGAGGAGTACGTTTCACAGGGCCCTCCAGGCTGAGGAGTACGTTTCACAGGGCCCTCCAGGCTGAGGAGTACGTTTCACATGTCCCTCCAGGCTGAGGAGTACGTTTTCACATGGCCCTCCAGGCTGAGGAGTACGTTTCACAGGGCCCTCCAGGCTGAGGAGACGTTTCACAGGGCCCTCCAGGCTGAGGAGTACGTTCACAGGGCCCTCACAGGGCCCTCCAGGCTGAGGAGTACGTTTCACAGGGCCCTCCAGGCTGAGGAGTACGTTTCACAGGGCCCTCCAGGGCTCCAGGCTGAGGAGTACGTTTCACAGGGCCCTCCAGGCTGAGGAGTACGTTTCACACGTCCCTCCAGGCTGAGGAGTACGTTTCACACGGCCCATCAGGCTGAGGAGTACGTTTCACACGTCCCTCCAGGCTGAGGAGTACGTTTCACACGTCCCTCCAGGCTGAGGAGTACGTTTCACAGGGCCCTCCAGGCTGAGGAGTACGTTTCACAGGGCCCTCCAGGCTGAGGAGTACGTTTCACACGTCCCTCCAGGCTGAGGAGTACGTTTCACACGTCCCTCCAGGCTGAGGAGTATGTTTCACAGGGCCCTCCAGGCTGAGGAGTACGTTTCACAGGGCCCTCCAGGCTGAGGAGTACGTTTCACATGTCCCTCCAGGCTGAGGAGTACGTTTCACAGGGCCCTCCAGGCTGAGGAGTACGTTTCACAGGGCCCTCCAGGCTGAGGAGTACGTTTCACACGTCCCTCCAGGCTGAGGAGTACGTTTCACAGGGCCCTCCAGGCTGAGGAGTACGTTTCACAGGGCCCTCCAGGCTGAGGAGTACGTTTCACATGTCCCCATGTGCTACACAAAAACAGGACTTGAATTGTGAAGCCCCCGAAAGACAAACTAACATATGGCCTGCTTAAGGTATCTATCTCCATGGACACTATAACCTTTAAAAATGTTAATTTTGACTCTGCATTCATCAAGGGAAGGGCTTAGCCTGGATACTGTAGCTCTTCAACCGAAGGTTGTGCCCCTTCAAATGTGACAACTGTGATGTATGTTGCACGGGAGTCAAGTCAAGAGAAGTACATACGATATGAAAGAGAGAAGGGGATGGAGAAAACCAGTTGAAATCTCTCTTTCTCTCGTTCTCATGCGCTCTCTCCCTTCATCTCTATCTCCCCCTCTCTACTCTCTCGCTATCTGTCTCTTCATATCCTATTTCTCTCTATTCTATTCCCTCTCTTCCTCACTTTCTCTCTCTCTCTCTCGCATTCTTTCTCTCTCTCTCTCTCTCTCTCTTGCATTCTTTCTCTCTCTCTCTCGCATTCTTTCTCTCTCTCTCTCTCTCACATTCTTTCTCTCTCTCCATCTCCCCTCTCTGTAGCTTTGAAAAAAACAGATTAAAAAACATATTGTATCACAGCACCTCTCCGCTTTCTAAATGTCTAATTTAACCGTACTGTATATACGAATATGTATACACTGTATGAATAGTGTGTAAATAGTATCGTTGTTGTCTCTTGTGTCTTTCCTACATAAGTGTCATGTATTTGTATGTTTTCTGTGGACCTCAGGAAGAGTAGCTTAATGTATGTGCAGTAGCTAATGGGGATCCTAAAGAAGTCCATTAAACTCTACTCTCGCTCAATTCAATTCAATTCAACGGGGCTTTATTGGCATGGGAAACATTTGCTTACATTGCCAAAGCAAGTGAAATCGATAAACAAAAGTGAACTAAATCATCAAAAATGAACAGTAAACATCCCACTCACAAGTTTCATAGGAATAGAGACATTTCAAATGTCATATTATGGCTATGTATAGTCTTATACATACAGTGTTATACATACAGTCTCTACCTCTATTTGTCTCTTTCTCTCTCTCTCTGTCTATCCCTCTCTTCATCTGTTCCTCCCTCTCACTCACCCTGTCTCCTCTTCCAACCCCCTCTCTCTCTCCCTCCCCTTTCCTCCCTCTCCTCTCTAGTTTAGAGATTTAATGTGCCTGTTTCAGGAGAAAGGCTTCACAATGCTACTTAAAGCAGCATGCAGTCCGCTTAGAACCAGTGCTGTGTGTGTGTGTGTGTGTGTGTGTGTGTGTGTGTGTGTGTGTGTGTGTGTGTGTGTGTGTGTGTGTGTGTGTGTGTGTGTGTGTGTGTGTGTGTGTGTGTACAGCCTGTATGTATCTGGAAGGCATGTGGCTGCCAGCGGGTCCTCAAGTGCTCCACTCATTTTTCTCTCAAATTTGATTCTCAAAGCACTGCGGAGAATAAATGTTATATTATGCCGCCACATCCTGCTGGGGGAGACGTTTCATTTTTTTTTTTAGTGTTGCTTCTTTCCTTCTGTTCAGTTCCCTTCAATGAAAAATAGATTTTAGCGGCCATCTTGAGCTAATATCAGAGAGTATTTCCTCGTCCTGTTTTGATTGGGCTGTCTTTCCTTGTTTTCCTGTCTGTTGGTATTGGGTGCGATCAGAATGAACCAATGACTTGTCAGTCTAGAAGATTTATTGGCAGTATGTGTGTGTGCAGCCGTATGTGTTTGTGTGTGAAACCTCTACCAGCTCCTCACAGACCTAGAGAACGAGTATTGATTGTGTGATGTCACAGACCCTCCAACCATTAGACATACAGGTAACTGCCAACAAAATGGACAACTAGAGTAGATGAGGTATACGAAGTGTATTGAAAGCCAGTGCTTCCACACAGGTGTTGCTCCTGTGTCAATTAAGCAATTAACATCCCATCATGCTTAGGGTCATGTATAACAATGTTGGGCAGGCCATTGTTTTGGGTACCATGGCTATGCCCCCATAAGATGACAATGCCCCCATCCACAGGGCATGCGGTGAGTGGTCACTGAATGGTTTGATGAGGAAAACAATGTAAATCATGTCCGTCTCAGTCACCAGATCTCAACCCAATTGAGATTCCGGAACGTTACCTGAGATAGTGTTTCCCACCACCATCAAGAAAAAACCAAATGATGGAATAGAGGTCCAGACAGCTTTAGAATCTTGGCCAAGGTGCAATGAAGCTGTTCTGGCTCGTGGTGGCCCAACACCCTATTAAGACACTTTACAGTGCCCTCCGTAATTACTGGGACGTTAATATTATTGCATTTTTTTGTCCCAATACGTTTTGTCCCCTAACATGGGGGGGAACTATGTACAAAAAGTGCTTTAATCTCTAAACGGTTCACCCGATATAGATTAACATACCCTCAAATTAAAGCTGATAGTCTGTACTTTAACCTCATAGTCATTGTGTAATTGCAAATCCAAAGTGCTGGAGCACACAGCCAAAACAACAAAGAATGTGTCACTGTCCTAATAAGCTACAGAGTGCATTGTATGTTTGTGTCATTAAAAGATTGCTGGATCGAATAGCAGAGGCAACAAGGTCAACATCTGTCGTTCTGCCCCCAACAACTGCTCCCCGGCTACCGATGATTTCGATTAAGGCAGCCCACTGCACCTCTCTGATTCAGAGGGTTAAATGTTGGAAGACGCGTTTTAGTTGTACAACTGACGAGGTATCCTACTTTCCTTTATTTTGGCAGTTACTTGTATATGTCATATTGGTCTTTGTTGTGCATATTTGTTTCATGCATCTTTTCATGCATCGTTTTCCTGGAGATCCAACTCTGTTCTTTTCAATCCCAGTTGTAACTAATCTGATTTCGCTTATCCACAAGCTAATTATTAGAATCAGGTGTACTACATTAGGGTTGGAGTGAAAACCTATAGGATGGTAGATCTCCAGGAACAGGGCTGGAGTGAAAACCTACAGGACTGTAGATCTCCAGGAACAGGGCTGGAATGAGAACCTACAGGACGGTAGCTCTCCAGGAACAGGGCTGGAGTGAGAACCTACAGGACAGTAGCTCTCCAGGAACAGGGCTGGAGTGAGAACCTACAGGACGGTAGCTCTCCAGGAACAGGGCTGGAGTGAGAACCTACAGGACGGTAGCTCTCCAGGAACAGGGCTGGAGTGAGAACCTACAGGACGGTAGCTCTCCAGGAACAGGGCTGGAGTGAGAACCTACAGGACAGTAGCTCACCAGGAACAGGGCTGGAGTGAGAACCTACAGGACGGTAGCTCTCCAGGAACAGGGCTGGAGTGAGAACCTACAGGACGGTAGCTCTCCAGGAACAGGGCTGGAGTAAAAACCTACAGGACGGTAGCTCTCCAGGAACAGGGCTGGAGTGAGAACCTACAGGACGGTAGCTCTACAGGAACAGGGCTGGAGTGAGAACCTACAGGACGGTAGCTCTACAGGAACAGGGCTGGAGTGAGAACCTACAGGACGGTAGCTCTCCAGGAACAGGGCTGGAGTAAAAACCTACAGGACGGTAGCTCTCCAGGAACAGGCCTGGAGTGAGAACCTACAGGACGGTAGCTCTCCAGGAACAGGCCTGGAGTGAGAACCTACAGGACGGTAGCTCTACAGGAACAGGGCTGGAGTGAGAACCTACAGGACGGTAGCTCTACAGGAACAGGGCTGGAGTGAGAACCTACAGGACGGTAGCTCTCCAGGAACAGGGCTGGAGTGAGAACCTACAGGACGGTAGCTCTACAGGAACAGGGCTGGAGTGAGAACCTACAGGACGGTAGCTCTACAGGAACAGGGCTGGAGTGAGAACCTACAGGACGGTAGCTCTACAGGAACAGGGCTGGAGAGCCCTGCTCTACAGTCAGGGTCTCTGTACCGGTGTTCAAACGTGTGAACTACAGCCACCCTCCTCCTCTTACTTGTATGTAAAATGTACGGCAGAAGCGTTAAGATTCAGATCACTGTCTCGTTATATAAATGGGTTTGCCCAGAGGAGCAGCCAGCGATTAAAGAGAATATGCTCTTTTTAATAACGTTCACACCACAATCTGGAGGCATCTTGTTTTCTGCTCACACTTCAGAACAACTGGAGAATACCGTGACCCCATCTCAAAGGCTGGCTTTTTGTTCTAATTGGTTTAGACAAGGGTATTTCCCAAATCACACTCTATTCCCTATATAGTAGCAACTTTTGACCAGGGACTGTAGGGCTCTGGTCAAAAGTAGTGCACTATATACAGAATAGGATGCTATTTGGAAAACAAACAAGGGAAAAAGAGGAACCCCTTGGTGCAATTTGAGGTTGGATGGCGATGCTTGCATTCATATCAAGGTAGTTTTAACTTATATGTAATGTGTAATTCGAGGAAGAATGAACTATCTCTCTTCTGATTGAATTTGATGGCTGGAAGAGAAGGACATTTCCTCACTGACTATCAATTGGTTTCAATGGCTGGACCCTAATTAACATATTTAGTGAGTTAAAGACAATAACCTGTCAAGGGAATGCCCTGTTTTGGGGCTTGGTAACCATGTTGTAATATGATTCATCTACAAGCATTGAATCAGTGTACATAATAATTAGTTGTCACCTTGCACAGACATGAAACAATTGGACTATGTGACAATGATCTGAAAACAATCAAATGTTTTAACAGGTGTTTTCTTTTTTTGTTTTGTTTATTTAACCTTAATTTAACTAGACAATTTAGTTAAGAACACATTCTTATTTACAATGACGGCCTACCAACAGGCAAAAGGCCTCCTGATGGGACGGGGGCTGGGATTCAAAATAAAATATAAATATAGGACAAAACACACATCACGACAAGAGAGACAACACAACACTACATAAAGAGAGACCTCAAGAGAACAACATAGCAAGGCAGCAACACATGACAACAACAATATGGTAGCAACACAACAAGGTAGCAGCACAAAACATGGTACAAACATTATTGGGGCACACACAACAGCACAAAGGGCAAGAAGGGAGAGACAACAATACATCACACAAAGCAGCCACAACTGTCAGTAAGGGTGTCCATGATTGAGTCTTTGAATGAAGAGATTGAGATAGTGTTTGTTGCAGCTCGCTCCAGTTGCTAGCTGTAGCCAACTGAAAAGAGTTTAATAAACAAATGAAAATAAGAGTTTAAGAAAAATAATATAATTCAATTTCGCTCCTGGTTGACAGTTGGAGAATGTTTAAAAAAAATACACT
The DNA here is from genome assembly GCF_036934945.1 of Oncorhynchus masou masou. Classification (NCBI taxonomy): domain Eukaryota; kingdom Metazoa; phylum Chordata; class Actinopteri; order Salmoniformes; family Salmonidae; genus Oncorhynchus; species Oncorhynchus masou. The sequence continues at coordinate 11,243,364 of NC_088237.1, read as the reverse complement.
GTGCTGTAAAGAAAACAGTCCGTCAGTGTTAAATGGTGCTATCTTCTACTGCCGCTCTTTGTAGAATTCTAAAAGGTTTCAGAAGTCACAAGATAAGAGTGTGCGATTATGCGTGCCTGTGTGTGTCTCTGCGCAGCGAGAGAGAGAGAAGTTTGAAACCTACTTTGCCTTTCAATAGTCTGAGTAAAATCTGCTCAGTTGTTGAGGTCCTGGGACTTTCTGGATAGAGGATGAAAGGAAGGGTGAAACAGACAGCGAGAGAGAGAGAGAGAGAGAGAGAGAGAGAGAGAGAGAGAGAGAGACACGAGCATGAGAGGGAGGGAGAAAGATTGAGAAGAGGAAGAAAGAGAGACAGAAAGAGAGACAGGTCAGCATGAAAGAGAGAGAGACACAGAAGGAGAAAGAGTGAGTGAACAGTTTGCCCTCTAGACTATAGTAGAGAGAGAGAAGAGAGATAATCAATGTTCTGTCCTATGTGTCCTATATTTTCTATCATATGTTCTATCCTATTTTCTTTCCTATGTGTCAGTGTCAATAGTTGAACGTCACTAATGCTTGGATCTGTCCTTCCTGATGGCCATTAGATGTTGTTGTGACCCATTTATGTGTTGTTGTTTAGTCTCTCCCTGTGTGTTTGTGTGTGTGTTCTCTGCGCTGGCTGCCTGTCTGTGCGTGTGAGGTTCTAGCAGTCCTCTCCTTCAGGATGACTCCATCGCTCACTCTCCTCAGACAGACAGAGTAAAGCCCCAGGGTGAGCCTGATAGCAGCCCCCCAAAAATAGGCCTGTCTAGGTCTCACACTGATCCTCAGACCAGCATGAGAAGATGAGAAGGAGCGGAAGGGATGGATGGCGAGAGAAAGAGAGCGATGGATGGATGGAAGAGAGAGAGAGAGGGGTCATCTATGGGGAAGGAGAAGAGAAAATATTGTCGTCGCCAGCATGGTGCGATTGACTGATACGTGTTACTTCAACACTGATAGGTGTTACTTCCTGTTGCGATATTGTTTTGGAAAATCTCAGCTCTGGATTGTTTCACAGCCAATACATTGCTCATGTCGGAAATTCCCAAAAGAGCAAATTACCCCCCACGGTTTTCCTTTTTCCTTTTTTGTTTGTTCTTTATCCTTTTACCAAAAACAAAAAAGTCTGGAGTTGACCACTTTGTCAGAAGAGAAACGTATTTGAGCTGTGTTTAATCAAGGCTGCTGTTTTTTTATTTTTTTTAAAGGCCCCCAAATTCTATCAAGCTTGACTGCACAGTCAGTAAAATTACAGATTCAGTGAGTGTATCTGCAATGGCCAAACTACTTCAGCCAAAGGATGACGGGAGAGTGAGAGAGAGAAGAGAGAGAGAGAGAGAGCGCGAGAGAGGGAACTAAAGCAAAGGAGAGTGAGAACGAGAGAAAGAGAAGAGAGTCAGACCTGGAGATTTGATTAGCATGTTCTAGCGGCCCAGTCTCTGGAGATAAGAGCTGTACCACTACCTAGGACCCTCTCAGGAGGGAAACTGACTGGCCGCCTACCAGCTGCAGGATGATTCGTCTGTCACAAATTGAGCAACACTTTTAAAGTACGAGGGTCCCTGACCTCTGGTTTCGCTCTCAGGATGTGTGTGGTAACCGTAGGGATTCTCTTTAACGTGCAGTGACTGTATGTGTATAGTGTCTGTTTAACTTGCTTTGCACACTGAGCTCCACTGTTCAGGGTTCTGTGTGCATGAGACTGTATCTCAAGGGGACTGTGGTGAGATGGGTAAGACACAGGCATCCAACACTAGGGATGTGCTGTGGTTCCTTTCTATGTGATACTTGGCAAATATAATAAGTGGAAGAAGGTACTTTAACTATAGTTTGAGTGGAAGTAGTGATTCATTTGGACGGAGTGTCTTATCCGTGCCAGCCGTTCCGTGTACAAGGGTTCCCCATCCTGAGAGAGTCTGTGTGTCGGCCTGTTGCCCTGTCGAGCCTCAGGGTGTGTGACCACTCTTGCTGTCTCCTCACATCTGTCTCCTCAAATGAATTCTTCCTCCAGTCCCCCATAGAGGATGGACACAACACACACACACACACACAAAGCCGCTGGGCTGACATGTATCGAGCTATGGGTAGTTCAGTTGGGGATGAGCGCTGGGTCAGTGAACAGACTGACACACACGCAGACACTCACTTAAGCGGACACGCACACAAACACGCACACACTGTATGTAAACAGACCCATGCTACAAGCAAACTCACAATCACTCATGCAAAACACACACACACACAAACACACCACCACACAATCATTGAACGCGGCTGAATGAATTGTACCTACACATATACTAATGCTTCCATAGACAATGTTCGCCTTTCTCAGAAATCAAGTAAGAAAGATCCAAGAAGACCGTAGACAGTGAATCATATTTCTCTCTGTGTTTTACAACGTGACATGAAAGAGAATGGAGTGCACTAGATCCCACCTTTGTACTCCCTGTCAACATGCTGATTTCTTCTTCTTCATGCGAGGCCGACGGCTTCCAAGTTTAATTTGTTTAGTCGTGCCGCTCAGATCAGAGGCCCCGGAGAGCAGAAGTTCTCGCTGTCTTTCCTCTTACACTACAATGCGTTCAACACAAGTAGGATCTGCTTTGTTACACTGCCATGCCATGAAACACACACTCTCACGAATCAAACTGAAGGGGATAACCCCCTGAAAAAGGTGAAGTGGTTGTTTATTCTGAAAAATGATATGTTCTGTGTGTGTGTGTGTGTGTGGGGGGGGGGGGTGTGTGAGTGTTGACTTGGAATCCTTCTTTCTTTAGAGCCACCTATTGAATCTTGTTGCAGTAACAGTCAGTCCTGGCTGTTTGACACAGTGGCACAATGCAGTGTGTGGCTTTGATCTCCTACCAGGTTCCTTATTAGCATAACTTTCACACTGCGGCAGACTCTGTCTCTCTGCGGCTGACTCTGTCTCGCTGTGGCTGACTCTGTCTCGCTGCGGCTGACTCTGTCTCGCTGCGGCTGACTCTGTCTCGCTGCGGCTGACTCTGTCTCGCTGCGGCTGACTCTGTCTCGCTGAGGCTGACTCTGTCTCGCTGCGGCTGACTCTGTCTCTGCGGCTGACTCTGTCTCGCTGCGGCTGACTCTGTCTCGCTGCGGCTGACTCTGTCTCTCTGCGGCTGACTCTGTCTCGCTGTGGCTGACTCTGTCTCGCTGCGGCTGACTCTGTCTCGCTGCGGCTGACTCCGTCTCGCTGCGGCTGACTCTGTCTCGCTGCGGCTGACTCTGTCTCGCTGCGGCTGACTCTGTCTCGCTGCGGCTGACTCTGTGGCAGACTCTGTCTCGCTGTGGCTGACTCTGTCTCTCTGTGGCTGACTCTGTCTCGCTGCGGCTGACTCTGTCTCGCTGCGGCTGACTCTGTCTCGCTGCGGCTGACTCTGTCTCGCTGCGGGTGACTCTGTCTCGCTGCGGCTGACTCTGTCTCGCTGCGGCTGACTCTGTCTCGCTGCGGCTGACTCTGTGGCAGACTCTGTCTCGCTGTGGCTGACTCTGTCTCGCTGTGGCTGACTCTGTCTCGCTGCGGCTGACTCTGTCTCGCTGCGGCTGACTCTGTCTCTGCGGCTGACTCTGTCTGCGGCGCTGTGCGGCTGACTCTGTCTCTCTGCGGCTGACTCTGTCTCGCTGCGGCTGACTCTGTCTCGCTGCGGCTGACTCTGTCTCGCTGCGGCTGACTCTGTCTCGCTGCGGCTGACTCTGTCTCTCTGCGGCTGACTCTGTCTCTCTGCGGCTGACTCTGTCTCACTGTGGCTGACTCTGTCTCGCTGCGGCTGACTCTGTGGCAGACTCTGTCTCGCTGCGGCTGACTCTGTGGCAGACTCACTGTGGCAGACTGTCTCCACACTTAAACTCTTTGTTTAGAAGCCCTGTGTAGAGCCAAATGTGTCTGCTGTGTAAGAAATGGGCTCTGTCGTCCCATGTAGAACCCCTACCCAGCACTACCCAGCACTCACACATCTGGTTAGTCTCTTTTTAAATAGATAAACACTAATGAACTGACGGTTCCCAAGCTCTCGTTGCTTTCAGAATTATAAAATGGGGTATATCGTGTTTCTCTTTGGTGTGCTGAACCATGGCAGCAGAAGGTTACAGACCGGGTGGCAATATAATGTTTTGGCATTTTTCTATTTCCCAAACTGTGTTGGGCCAAGAGGTCTATCCGCATTCAGCATTACAATTCTGAAGTTCATGTTGTTCATAATGATAATGACAGCCTATGACAGATGTTATAATCTCTCAAATATCTGTTATAAAGAATGTATGAATACATTGTCTATATAAGTGACCTATAGTAAATTGTCTATTAGCTATACTCCTCACCTCATCCATTATAGCCCAAAGATGGCAGTGTCTCCCTGCAGGGTGATGTGTAGGCTAGGCACTAGTCAGCGATGTGCAGGTCAGAGAACCAGGACATTTATCCCCCATTAGGGAGCTCTGCCTGACAAAGTGTGCAGGGCGCCGCAGGCGAATACTAATCTATCCGATTTGTATGTGTTTCTCACCGTTCTCACTATTCAACACAATTGCATTCATTTGGCAGAGGCGAAAACAACCCAAACCAACAACAGCCAATATGGACTGTTGATTGTGTTTATCTCCCTCTTGTTTGCTGCTTGAGAAGTGGATTTATGGCTAGAGAGAGACACAAGGATCACACGTTCAGACGTACACAGGGATGCACAAAGACACACACACACACACACACACACACACACACACACACACACACACACACACACACACACACACACACACACACACACACACACACACACACACACACACACACACACACACACACGTACACATTTTGTTATGTACACACTTTGCTCGCTTGCTCATTTGAAAAGCACTTGCATGGAATTTGAGATTGAAGTTGAAAGGCGTTAGAGATGCTCTGCTGTTTAATTTGACCAGAAAGTCCTCCTACAACAACGCTGTCGATGCCTTATTGGTAGTTGTCTGTCCGTGACCCAGTAACCTCTACGCATGTTGCCAGCATACCCGTGTCGAGAAACACGTTGTATCAGAAAACCCATTTAAATATTAAATATTCAACACACCCACTTGCCATGAGGATAAAATCTAAATGTGGGTGTCTTTGCCAATAATTAATACACCAACAACATGAATAGGATCTGTATTGACAGTTATAAACACCAGGGATTTCCTCCAAAAATGAAAAGCTTGTTTCTTCCCTGGGTTTTCTGTGAGAACGAGTCTTATCTGGTATTTCAATTTCAAATGTGATGTTTGTATTCTTCTGGAGACGCCTAATTCCCACACATAATTGATATTCATTTTTGAAAGCAAATAGTTCAAGGGAACTATGTGTCCTCAGTGTCATATTTTATTTATAGAGGAGCCTTCTTAATTTGTTCATGTTTTCCCCAGCCCATGTTTGATCGAGAAAAGCGGAAAAAACATTTTCCAAAGTCATTGGTTTCTTCCGTTGGTCTCCATTTGAGATTCGGTCGACGCTCTTTTTTTGTGTGTGCTTTTGTCATGTTTTCAGTGGAAGCCATTATAAACTAGATTTATTCTGCATGCTGCTGTGAGCATCCTCTGAAAAGTGATTTCTGCAGAGCATTACTTCCAATCTGATGGACATACTGTATATCATATGTTCCACCGGATAGGAATAAATGCCGTCAGAAATGGGAAGCGATGTGTCAATTTCCACATTGCTCTATTGTCTTGCTGCATGTTTTTACCCAATGAATGAGTACGGCGATGTCACATTAGCCTCTCACTTAGCCGAGCTCTTTCCCGTTTCCCGTAGCTTTTACCACATACGTTATACTGTTTTATATTCCAATCTGGAATGATAGGTGAATTTTCTAGTATGAAATGACAGCGAAAAGGGCAATGTTGTTATTTATTTTGTATTTATTTTGGGGAATGTTTGTCAAATTTGGGAAAACAGTAAACAACCATGCTTTTGGACGTCCTAAAAGCTACTCAAAAAAAACATTGGGCATCAAGTAAAAGTTATTCCTTGAATTCCCTTCCTTCCTATAGAAATATAATGAGTGTCAAACAAGCCTGTCTCAGTCTGAGACTCACTAGCTGACGTGTAATGGACATGCTTTAACTCAAAGGTTTTTTTTCGCTGCTTCCTCCCTCCTCCTTCTAATGCCGCTGCTGAGTTCCAACGTCACGCCAAGCGATACTAAAACTGAGGCGTTTTGGCTTATTCTCGGCCTCGGAAACATGACAAAGGTTTTCGGCAGCTTTGGGAGGCTTCTGAGCATCCCGGGATGCAAGCAGAGAGCTGTATGGTGTGGCAGCAGGAGAGGAGGGAAGGTTTCATAGTGAGTCGTGGCTGGATCCAGAGTATTGTTCCCTCAGCTACTGGTAATAAAGCGGTTCCTGACTGGGCAGATTGGGAAAATTGGTCCCAGGTGGGAGACACCTGGTGGTGGTGTGGCATGATGGTGTTCCCTCTAATGAACAATGATTCCCTGGTAGTGTCTGTTTGGGGGGGGGGGTCGGGTCTTTGGCCCCTAATTGTAGTGCCTTTATTCTGGACACGAGTGTTAAGAAAATGATGATGAATGGCGATGAGATTTGATATTATAGGTCATTATAAAGTAGCCAAACTAAACCCACCGTCTAGGATGATGCTCTTGTTTCATACTTCCTATTCATTACTGTACAGTCTTACGTCAGCTATGCACATTACGTCAACTAGCCCACATGCTAAGTATTTGATAGATCTTAATTCATATTTATTCACTCTCATATATGAATAATTATGTGGTCATTTTAAATAAAGACAAATCTGCATACAGGGAGTTAAATATTGCGTTTGTAGGGTGTTAATATTTATTTGTAAGGTGTTAATATTTATTTGTAGGGTGTTCATGATATGAGTGGACAAAATGTGTTTGTGAGTGACTCGTGTTCTGTTGAATCGCTCTACCATTTTATCTATTTGCTTGCGCCGGAGCAGAAAATTGAAATATTTATGACTTTTTTGGTGCTGGAATATGTATGTGCAAATCATAATACTCAGCACACTACTCATCTTCATGATCAGTTATCTGTTAAACGAAAGCATTGACATCTGCCTTGAGTAATTACGGATCATATGATGGGCTTGTAGTCCGAGTCCTGTCAAACACAGGAACGCGTTAACGGGATACGCTAGGTTTTTAGCTAAAGCTGACAGACGTTTTGAATTCCTTAGAGGGTCATTCTCGCCGTAGATACTAGCTTATGAATACCTTGTGAGTGCGTGTATACGCTAGTGATACCTATACAGGTTCCTGCTGTGCCAGTTCAATACAAGGTTAAATGGAAGGTTGGCCTATTATTAAATTAATTCCACTCTGGAACAGTCTACCACTTCCTGACCATTGCCAAAAAAGACTGAGAGAGATCTTCTCCTTATATTATCTACATACAGTATATACTACAGCCTTTGGATCTCTCGAATCCTCTCATTTAGATTGCAATGCCCATGAAGTTTCTCCATTTCTATGGCTGAATAAATAACAATATATTTTGCTGTTATAGATCTAATGTACGGTACAATACACTTCCCTTGAAATGTACAGTTGAAGTCGGTAGTTTACATACACTTAGGTTGGAGTCATTAAAACGTGTTTTTCAACCACTCCAAACATGTCTTGTTAACAAACTACAGTTTTGGCAAGTTAGTTAGGACATCTACTTTCTGCCTGACACAAGTCATTTTTCCAACAATTGTTAACAATTGACAGATTATTTCACTTATAATTCAATGTATCACAATTCCAGTGGGTCAGAAGTGTACATACTCTAAGTTGACTGTGCCTTTGAACAGCTTGGAAAATTCCAGAAGAGGATGTCATGGCTTTAGAAGCTTCTGATAGGCTAATTGACATCATTTTAGTCAATTGGAGGTGTACCTGTGGATGTATTTCAAGGCATACCTTCAAGCTCAGTGCCTCTTTCACCACGTTCATCTGTACAAACAATAGTGCACAAGTATAAACACCATGGGACCACACAGCAGTCATACTGCTCAGGAAGGAAACGTGTTCTGTTGCCTAGAGATTAATGTACTTTGGTGCGAAAAGTGCAATCAATCCCAGAACAACAGCAAAGGACCTTGTGAAGATGCTGGAGGAAACCGGTACAAAAGTATCTATATATGGTAAAACAAGTCTTATATCTACATAACCTGAAAGGCCATTCAGCAAGGAAGAAGCCACTGCTCCAAAACCATCATAAAAAAAAGCCAGACAACGGTTTGCAACTGCACATGCACATTGTACATTTTGGAGAAATGTCCTCTGGTCTGATGAAACAAAAATAGAACTGTTTGGCCATAATGACCATCATTATGTTTGGAGGAAAAAAGGGGAGGCTTGCAAGCTGAAGAACACCATCCCAACCATGAAGCACGGGGATGGCAGCATCATGTTGTGTGGGTGCTTTGCTGCAGAAGGGACTGGTGCACTTCACAAAAGAGATGGCATCATGAGGTAGGAAATTATGTGGTTATATTGAAGTAACATCTCAAGACATCAGTCAGGAAGTTAAAGCTTGGTCTCAAATGGGTCTTCCAAATGGACAATGACCCCAAGCATACTTCCAAAGTTGTGGCAAAATGGCTTAAGGACAACAAAGTCAAGGTATTGGATTGGCCATCACAAAGCCTTGACCTCAAACCTATAGAACATTTGTGGACAGAATTGAAAAAGCGCGTGCGAGCAAGGAGGCCTACAAACCTGACTCAGCTCTGTCAGGAGGAATGGGCCAAAATTCACCCAACTTATTGTGGAAAGCTTGTGGAAGGCTACCTGAAACATTTGACCCAAGTTAAACAATTTAAAGGCAATGCTATCAAATACTAATTGAGTGTATGTAAACTTCTGATACACTGGGAATGTGATGAAAGAAATAAAATCTGAAATAAATCATTCTCTTTACTATTATTTTGACATTTCACATTCTTAAAATAAAGTGGTGATCCTAACTGACCTAAAACAGGGAATTTCTTTACTAGGATTAAATGTCAGGAATTGTGAAAAACTGAGTTTAAATGTACTTGGCTAAGGTGTATCTAAACTTCCGACTTCAACTGTATTGCCATAGTACGTTGCTTTATGATTACCACAGTCTATCCAGGCTAGTGAGCGTTTGTTGCTGTTTCTGTCCTAAACACTTTACTCGGACATAGGGAGAGAAGTTATTGGTTTGAACCTTGAACTTTTAGAATTCCCATAACACACCTCTAGTACTCCACCAATTACCACTCCGTGTGAAACATTACACCCAGTTACTCTCTCCCATTCAGGAAACCTGCCGGCTTCCAAAGGGCACATCATAAATATTGATTGCTAGGTGTTGCTGTGGGGTCGCCATCATTTTATTCCCTGGTCGTTTTTATGGCGAATGGCGCTTATTCCTCAGAAGTGTTCATTTAGAGCGTGAATTGCCGAACGCAAAATAGGGGAGGGCCAAGTCGTGGCTGAATGTAAATGTGCTATTAATATGTTGTCGGCCAGGCTTTATTGCTCGTGTCGCTGTATATTTTATTCATAAGAGAAAGGATGAGGGGCAAAGGGCCCAGCTAGCAGCTTCTGAAAATACCAACGGAACGACTGGAATGGAGAACCTGAGGTTGTTTTGTTCTTCCGTCTGAGAGACAGGGGCGAATGGTAAAGTCCGGATCCCCGCCCCGCCTTGGGCAGAACAAACCATGCATATTAAAGGGATCATGGCAGGGTGGAAGTGGATCCTTCAGTTCTTTAGATCCTACAGCACTGCTACTTCTCATACATGGTGGGTACGGAGCTCCGGAACTCATTTCCAGTAAATCTTTAACTCCATGATTGTGCTAATTAAACCGCCCCATGAGAGGTTTGCACTACTTCTCTTCTTCTCTTCCAACCGCCTCCTCTTTTAAACACTGTGGGGTTATGAGTCAGTCAATGGGCTGAGACGAGACAAGACCAGCATTAATGTGTGAAATTAAGCAAATGTCCTCACTTTAAGCAGGATTTTACCTTGCACCCCTCTGATTCTTGAGGGAATATGGATGCCCCCCCCCCTCCACATCTCCATGACATGCACATCAATCAACAAGGTGGTTATTGTTGATGAAACATTACAGATCAGCTCTCTCACCCGAAAACAAAAGGTGAAGGTGGTGTCTTTTGATTGATTTACTGTGCGGAGACATGCAGTGGGGTTTGAAATTATTGACACCCTTGAAGATTAGCAGTAATGACTGTATAAAAGAAATAATTCATGTACTGAGCTACATTTTATGCTCAAAATAATGGGGAAATTATACACTTTTATAATAATACAATTGCTCAGAGAAAGATATTTTGTTGAAAAAAAAATCTTTTTTTTTTAAAGGTAAGGGTCAAAATTAATTGACACCCCTAAAGATTATTTTAAAATAAAGTAGTCAAAAGTTTAGTATTTGGTCCCACATTCCTCGCATGCAATGACTACGTCACGCTCATTCATTTGCAGTCCATTTCAGTTGTGTTTCAGAGTAGTTTGTGCCCAATAGAATTGAATGATAAGTCATGTACTGTATCATTTTAGAGTCACTTTTATTGTAAATAAGAATAGACTATGTTTCTAAACACTTCGACAATAATGTGGATGCTACCATGATTACGGATAATCCTGAATGAATTGTGAATAATGATGAGTGAGAAAGTTACAGAGGGTCAAAGATCGTACGTCCAAGACATGCTAACCTCACCTGTTATTTGACCCTCTGTGACTTTCTCACTCATCATTATTCTCTGTGTTTTTGAGCAGTTAATATAGCTCAGTATTTGAATGTTTTATTTTATACAATCGTTATTGCCCATCTTTGTCAAGGGTGTCAATAATTTCAGACCCCACTGTATTTCTGTGGTTTACATGTAAGTTAGTTCAATGATCTTTGGTAATATTTCTAGTTTACAGCAGTGTTATCAGTGAAATGCCATGTCTGTCAACATGCCTAGGGGTGTTTTTAACACGGTAGGGGAGGATAGGCCGGTGTAGCATTTAATTATAGGAATACAAATCTAAGGAATGAAACATCAAACAGCAATTTGGCATGTCTGTCAGAGCAAATACTGTGAGAAGGGAACTACTGTAACATATAATGTATCCTCACGGCTTTGTATAACAGGCATTGATACGCAGACATAGCAGTCAGGCTAGCTACACATTTGACACATTGAGGCCACGCTGAAAGTAAATATTCAGAAACCTTCAGATAAAAAAAAGCAAAATCTATGTTTTAGTGTAGTTGTTTCCAGAATACCTTAAAGTCGATGAATTATCCAGGATTGTGGTTTACAGGATAGAAAAGGGTCCAGATTCAATGGAATGTATCATACATTAACAATACTGTGCCCCACAGTGCTTTCTTTGTATACAGAAGTCAGCCCCCAGAGATGTATTAGAATAAGGCACACACTTTATACAGTACAACACAAAGGTTGGATAATTGCATCAGGACCTTGGACAGCTACCTACACATTCGGGCCTTGAACAGCTGTGCATACACATCAGTGGTATCGTCCAACAACTATACTCAGCTTTAACTCAGGACATTTATTCATGTTTGAAATCGAATTTAATCTAAATGGAATCAGGACCTTGGACAGCAACCCACACACACATCAGTGGCATGCTAACAATTATAGTCAGCTCAAACTTCTTACAGCTATTTGTGTTTGAAATAACCAACAGAGCTCTTGACATAGCGCTCAACTTATCCCACTTCTGTAAAACTCCACTGGTCAGTATTTCTCCTCGGTCAGAGTTTGTTCAGTGGCCACCCTGCCACATGTCTGAAGTGATTATGCTTATCTTCAAGCAGAGGTGCACCATGTTGAGCCCCATATCCTATCCTCAGTGGCACACAGCAAACGCTGTCCCTCCAGCCACAGACATGTTGATTTAGCCTGCGTGTGTGCGCGTGTGCACGTGCCTTGTGATGGTTGGCCAGAGGACCCTGGTGGTTTGATATGAAGGGGACACACATTAAGATGCATGCGTGCACAGTCAACACTGTAATCCCTTAATAAAGAGAAGGGCTTTGCTAAGATTAGACACCTCCTGAAGCACACTTCCTGAAGCTATGTCCTTTTCCCCAACCACTATCCTTGGAATTTGATATCATGGTTTGACTGAGAAGTGTGGTAAAATGCTTACGTCTGTTTAGTCCGTCCAATAGCATTGGCGTTTATCATGTTTGGTTGAGAAATGTCAATTTTTCTACTTTGAGAAAGTTAGGCCCAACTACCTATTAGCTTCACTCTCGGCTAGCGGACGCTAATATATTAGCCGGCTAGCTAGCTGGATACTCATTAGAAGCTTGTCTGTTGTCTGCATTTTTTACTAAACTAGCGAGTTTGTGTGTGTTTTATGCCTTTCTCTTTCGGTTGATTTCTCTTTCGGCTAACTGGCACCTAGTGTATAAAGTTGGCTAGCTTAGCTATCTATCTAGCTGTGCACAGTGTGGCTTGCCTAATTAAGAGAAAAATGACGACATTTTGTCAGTTTTGCATGTGGCTGAGAGACCTTTAGAGTGATCTCCATGGAGAGGACTCAAAGACAGGCATTTGTGTTCAATGACTTGATCAGTCAATTTTCTGTGTTTTGAAATGTTCGCCCTGAAAAAAATGTATCTCAAAGTTTTATAGTGTGTGTTTGTCTGTTCCCTCTCTGTCTGTGGTTACACACTCTGTAGGTGGTTAGGCAGCAGTGGCTAGAGGCTCACCTCCAGTCGGATTTGAGGTATTTATAAACCGGCAGTGAAGAAGACAGATCACCAGCCCTCAAGCTGCCTGTGTCCCATCGTTCTCCAGTCGAGGCCTGCCTTCAAACAGCATTACACCATTCTCAGTCACTACCAAACAACATTCACGTTGCTTTCTGCTCTATTTCAATTTCTGGTTAAGTTCCGAGTCTTCATGGAGGGCAATACATCCAGAGCGTTATTCTCTGACAATTTGTAGCTAGTCAAGTCCCATTGTATTTCAAAATAAAGCTTTACCTTGTGTCACTTTCAATATCTTCCCCCTTGCATTTACTGTAGCCGGCTGTCTGCCACTGCATATTGGGTTCCATATGAATGTGTGTGTTGGTGGAACCGCACGGTAGGGACAAATATAGGCTCAAGGTGAGTTGTGCTTGAGCTAGCAATAACAAGTGACAGGTATAAGCATGTGTCACAACTGAGAGGTACCTCGTCAGGTGACTGGCATAATGTATAGAACTTAAACCATACATTTCATCCGGGAGCCAGTGACAATTCTGTGCTGTGCAAGATTTCTATATCACAGAGCAAGAGACATACAGTAGTATATTTTGAGCAGTAGTTTTACCAAAAGGTTTTAAGCAAGCAAATGTAATCAGTCTTACTCTTTTGCAGGTTGGCCAGATTCTCTGAAAATCCAATTCAAGTTTTGTAGTCAGTCCATGTTTTATGAAATGAGAGCATGTGGTTGAACCGCATTTGGTTAATCCACGCAGCAACACAAGCACACACTCCACATACTGGCAATGACCCACAGTGGGTTCAGAGGAATGTTCTCCCGATATGATGGATAGTCTCCCGTATCCCTGGCCACTTTAAGACCCTTACATTGTGGATGCTCTACAAAAGAGAAGCACACCAGGGACAACACTGCCTTTTCAAATCCATAGAGGACTAAATCTCCGCTATGATTCAAGTCCAGAAGAACAAAAACCCGCAGGGAAGGGGGGAAAATGAAGGCGGAATTGGGTATAGGGAATATACAGCTATTGAAGCAAAGCCGTTTGAATATAACAATGGAGTGTTGCTCGGGCTATGATGTAGCCTCAGTTGGCTGTACCAAGGCCCACAGGTATTCTTTCATATTTCATATCATTTGAAGTGCTTGTAGTCAGTTGCTGTGTCACGCACACACTGTGCATCATTCAGTGAGGCTTAACAGCATAGAGGCTTATGCTCACTTAAGAGTGGTTTGACTATGTTGGGCGGAATGTGCTATGCCTTCTAAAGAAGTCTGACTGGGTTGTGTAAGTGTGTTACGGGGGCACTTTCCATTTCTCTCCCCTCCTCATCCTCACAGATACCTGTACTTTGCTCCTCTGCTGCTGTTAGAGAATCGAGAGGTAACGTTTGGAGCCCAAGTCAGGAGAGAAATTACTAAACTGTACTATGTAGAAATAAATGAGCCATCTAGTCCCAAAACGATGCATTAGTCCCTGCAATGGATAATAATTTCACGAGGACCCATGTTTGAATATATGCACGATACTCCAAATTATCATATGGAGCAGCTAGATTAAATTGTTGGCGATTTGCTCTGTTATGTCTGAATGAGTAATAGCGAGAGCTTTGCTGTTGTGGAGTTTTATTGTAAGTTTGAGCAGTTTTTAATGAGATCTTGAGGTGTATAGTTATACTCCTCATTTAAAATACAAGAACACCTTCACCACGGGTCGGTAATAGGTCGTGGTAGTGATCAGAAAGGAGTGAAATGGTTGCTATGCCATTATTATTCTACCTTAACCTCAACAAGGAACACAGACTGAGACCAAGGTTTCTTTTACAGCTGGGCCCTGCGTATACATGTTTACACGTACAGTGTAGGTACAATGATTAAGAAACTACAGAAGACAAACAAAACCATCACAGATAACACAAACATACAGCAGCAGATATTACATTTACACACAGGTTATTCTACTAACAGATTATTCCCATAACATGTTATTCCCCTAACAGGTTATTCCCCTAACATCACAATAACTTGCATTACACGAAACAGTTACAGGCAATACAAAAATAAAGATCCTCCAATATATGTTTAAAATGGGCGACAAGGGAACAAGAGTCTCAAGTTTTAAGTTTAGTCTGCAGGCGATTCCAAATCAAATCAAATGTATTTATATAGCCCTTCGTACATCATCTGATATCTCAAAGTGCTGTAGAGAAACCCAGCCTAAAACCCCAAACAGCAAGCAATGCAGGTGTAGAAGCACGGTGGCTAGGAAAAACTCCCTAGAAAGGCCAAAATCTAAGAAGAAACCTAGAGAGGAACCCGGCTATGAGGGATGGCCAGTCCTCTTCTGGCTGTGCCGGGTGGAGATTATAACAGAACATGGCCAAGATCTTCAAATGTTCATAGATGACCAGCATGGTCAAATAATAACAATCACAGTAGTCGTCGAGGATGCAGCAAGTCAGCACCTCAGTAGTAAATGTCTGTTGGCTTTTCATAGCCGATCATTAAGAATATCTCTACCACTCCTGCTGTCTCTAGAGAGTTGAAAACAGCAGGCCTGGGACAGGTAGCAAGTCCGGTGAACTGGTCAGGTTTCCATAGACGCAGGCAGAACAGTTGAAACTGGAGCAGCAGCACGGCCAGGTGGACTGGGGACAGCAAGGAGTCATCATGCCAGGTAGTCCTGAGGCATTGTCCTAGGGATCAGGTCCTCAGAGAGAGAGAGAGAAAAAGAGAATTAGAGAGAGCATACTTAAATTCACACAGGACACCGGATAAGACAGGAGAAGTACTCCAGATATAACAGACTGACCCTAGCCTCCCGACACAAACTACTGCAGCATAAATACTGGAGGCTGAGACAGGAGGGGTCAGGAGACACTGTGGCCCCATCCGATGATAACCCCGGACAGGGCCAAACAGGCAGGATATAACCCCACACACTTTGCCAAAGCACAGCCCCCACACCACTAGAGGGATATGTTCAACCACCAACTTACCATCCTGAGACAAGGCCGAGTATAGCCCACAAACATCTCCGTCATGGCACAACCCAAGGGGGGGCGCCAACCCAGACAGGAAGATCACGTCAGTGAACCCATTCAAGTGACGCACCCCTCCTAGGGACGGCATGGAAGAGCACCAGTAAGCCAGTGACTCAGCCCTGTAATAGGGTTAGAGGCAGAGAATCCCAGTGGAGAGAGGGGAACCGGCCAGGCAGAGACAGCAAGGGCGGTTTGTTGCTCCAGAGCCTATCCGTTCCATAGGCAAGGAGCGTATAACAGGAAAAGGCAGCCATACCCAACTCTGTGGAAATCGCATGGGCCTCAAGTGTAGTCCATGCTTGAGACCTGGTTTTAGGAATTCTAATTCTAATATTGATGAGCGATGATAAATAAGAAGGTAGTTTATTCAGAAGTGCTTTATAGACAAACACGAGAGCATGTTGTTCTCGTCTAATGGACAGCGAAGTCCAACACACATTTTGATATAAATCACAGAGGTGAGTTCTGTAGCTAGCACCCGTAATCAACCTCAGTGCGCAGTGATAAGTAGCATCCAGTGATTTAAGTGCTGATGCCGTAGCATGCGTGTAGATAATATCCCCATAATCTATAACGGACATAAAAGTAGCTTGCACAATTTGTCTTCTATTTGTAGAGGACTAACATGTCCTGTTTCTATAATGGAAGCCTAGCTTGATTTTGAGCCGTTTACAAAGTTCGTCAATATACATTTTAAAAGACAGTTCATCATCCAACCATATCCCTATGTATTTATATACAGAGACCTGGTTAATTCGAGAACCATCTAAGCTCGTAAGTGCAAGTGTATTTTCAACCAACTTTTTTAGCCTATTAAAAATCGTAACATTTGTTTTCTTTGCATTTAAAACAAGCTTCAGCTGTATAAAAGACCCTTGTAATGTCTAAAAATCGGTCTCCAATAGTGATAATGCTTGGTCAGCCATTGAGGCGATAGAGTACAGGCGATGACAGTGTCATCAGCATATAAATTCATTTGCCACTTGATCTCATCACCGACATTGTTTATGTAGAGAGTGAACAGTACTGTATAGAACCTTGTGAGACCCCTTTAACCAACTCCAATGGCTCCGACTGGATGCCGTCAACTCCAAGAGCCTGGCTTCTATCCTTTAGATAGTCATGAAACCAATGACAGGCATCCAATCCCAGTCCTATTGACGACAGTTTACCCACATTTTTGCATTGTCTACAGTGTCAAAAGCTTTAGACCAATCTATGAACAAGGCAGCACAGTACTTTCTATTATCTAGGGCATTTATAATATAATTTACAACACGCACAGTGGCCGTAACAGTACTGTGTTTAGGTCTGAAGCCAGATTGATTATGAGAAATAGTATTGTTAACAGTTAATAAAGAAGATTGTAGTTGCCTATTCACCAGTGACTCTAGAATTTTAGCCAAACAGGAGAGCTTAGAGATGGGCCGATAATTATCCAATTCACCACCATCACCTCCCTTGAGGAGTGGTAGAACAAAAGCTGCTTTCCAAGCTTTAGGGATCTTTCCTTCGACGGATGTTTGATTAAAGATATGCGCCACTGCACTAGCAGTAATAGGTGGCGCACACTTGAGTAAATATGGATCCAGATTGGCAGCGCCTAATGACTTCTTAGAATCTATAGCAGATAGTGCAGATAAGACCTCATCTTCTGTGACTTTTTGAAAATGAAAAACGGGCTTACTGTTTTCCACATCAGCTGAAGGCCGAGGGGCTGAAACAAAAGACCTGTCAGGATCATGTTGGCCATTTTGTCTTTCAAAACATCTCAAATTTCAGTTCGGTCACTGATGATCCCAGATTCCGATGTAATTTGCTTCGGCAGGGAAGTCCAGGAGTTTCCTGGTTTAAGTGAGATAACAGTTTTCCAGAATATAGCGACTTTGTCAGCCTCTGTCACCTTGATGTAGCCTTCTTTTATTCCTCTGGTCCATTTATTTCTCAATTGCCTAAAAAGCAGCCAATCAGCTGTTTCATCAGTTGTCCTCGCCAAGGCCCATGCTTGATTCTTTTGCAGAAAAAGGATTTTCAAATCACAGGAGAACCAAGGATTAGTTTTTTTTTATATCCCTAAGTCGCTTTAATGGGGCGTGTTTATCAGCCATGAAGGTACAAATTTATGAAAGAAAGAGAACGCTAAAACCAGGTCCATTGTCCTCATGGGAGCATTTTATTATTCCAAATGCTTCTATCCGACAGCTACATTTATCTCGTGTATAAATGTGGCAGCTGTATATATAACCTATGGTAATTTAGTCGCGTAGCCGTTCTCTGAAAACACCTGGGCTCCTATTTTGGGCCTGATCGTCTGCAGCAGAGTGGATGCTTGAACACTGTGTGTATGTGTGTGATTACTGATGATATGTGTCACTACCATTACGCTGCTGTTCATTGGGTATTGATTGCCATTACCATTAGTATCTATTTATCCTGCTATTGGTCACTATTACTCCTGTTTACATATATATACTGCTCAAAAAAATAAAGGGAACACCTAAACAACACAATGTAACTCCAAGTCAATCACACTTCTGTGAAATCAAACTGTCCACTTAGGAAGCAACAATGATTGACAATAAATTTCACATGTTGTTGTGCAAATGGAATAGACAACAGGTGGAAATTATAGGCAATTAGCAAGACACCCCCAATAAAGGAGTGGTTCTGCAGGTGGGGACCACAGACCACTTCTCAGTTCCCATGCTTCCTGGCTGATGTTTTGGTCACTTTTGAATGCTGGCGGTGCTTTCACTCTAGTGGTAGCATGAGACGGAGTCTACAACCCACACAAGTGGCTCAGGTAGTGCAGCTCATCCAGGATGGCACATCAATGCGAGCTGTGGCAAGAAGGTTTGCTGTGTCTGTCAGTGTAGTGTCCAGAGCATGGAGGCGCTACCAGGAGACAGGCCAGTACATCAGGAGACGTGGAGGAGGCCGTAGGAGTGCAACAACCCAGCAGCAGGACCGCTACCTCTGCCTTTGTGCAAGGAGGAGCAGGAGGAGCACTGCCAGAGCTCTGCAAAATGACCTCCAGCAGGCCACAAATGTGCATGTGTCTGCTCAAACGGTCAGAAACAGACTCCATGAGGGTGGTATGAGGGCCAGACGTCCACAGGTGGGGGTTGTGTTTACAGCCCAACACCGTGCAGGAAGTTTTTAATTTGCCAGAGAACACCAAGATTGGCAAATTCACCACTGGCGCCCTGTGCTCTCCACAGATGAAAGCAGGTTCAAACTTAGCACATGTGGCAGACGTGACAGTCTGGAGACACCTTGGAGAATGTTCTGCTGCCTGCAACATCCTCCAGCATGACCGGTTTGGCGGTGGGTCAGTCATGGTGTGGGGGTGACATTTATTTGGGGGGCCGCACAGCCCTCCATGTGCTCGCCAGAGGTAGCCTGACTGCCATTAGGTACCGAGATGAGATCTTCAGACCCCCTGTGAGACCATATGCTGGTGTGGTTGGCCCTGGGTTCCTCCTAATGCAAGACAATGCTGGACCTCATGTGGCAGGAGTTCCCCGCCCGTTCCCCAGACCTGAATCCAATTGAGCACATTTGGGATATCATGTTTCGCACCCATCCACCAAAGCCACGTTGCACCACACACTGTCCAGGAGTTGGCGGATGCTTTAGTCCAGGTCTGGAAGGAGATCCCTCAGGAGACCATCCGCAACCTCCTCAGGAGCATGCTCAGGCGTTGTAGGGAGGTCATACAGGCACGTGGAGGCCACACACACTACTGAGCCTCATTTTGACTTGTTTTAAGGACATTACATCAAAGTTGGATCAACCTGTATTGTGGTGTTCCACTTAAATTTTGAGTGTGACTCCAAATCCAGACCTCCATGGGTTGGTAAATTTGATTTCCATTGATAATTTTTGTGTGATTTTGTTGTCAGCACATTCAACTATGTAAAGAAAAAAGTATTTAATAAGAATATTTCATTCATTCAGATCTAGGATGTGTTATTTTAGTGTTCCCTTCCCCTTAGTGTTCCCTTTTTTTGAGCAGTGTATAACCCATATGAATCTTCTCTTTGTGCCAGATTGGGTTCAAGTGTTATGTATGTATGTATGTGTACGATTATTTGACGATAAATACACAATGCAGAGGACTAAAGGTCAAGAGGGAATTAATGATCAATGGAAATAGTTGATTTTCTGTATTGGGAATTTCAGTCCAGGACTCATAGCTACATGTGGGAAGTTCCCATTGGTTCGAATTGTCTATACGTCGAGCCTGAAACGGGTTACTTGTTATTTGGCCATTGGCTCTATTTTACTGCAAGGAATTCTAATTGGTCAAACACAGGCAAGGTTTGGGTTACAAACTACATCCTGTCTCTTTGTTCAGTAGAGAAGACATTGAGGACAAGTGAAGAATGACCTTCCAGCATAACAACTATGATTTGTTCTCCTTGAATGAAAAATATTTTTCTCACCTTGATTTGCTTTGGGGTCTGTGATATTGAAGAATAACATCAACTGCTAATTAATGTATGTATGTATGTATGTGTGTGTGTGTGTGTGTGTGTGTGTGTGTGTGTGTGTGTGTGTGTGTGTGTGTGTGTGTGTGTGTGTGTGTACAGTATGTATGTATACAGTGTGTGTGTCTATATATATATTTCTGCTTTAGGGATGTAATTATTGTTTGTATAACCTAATTTACTATTATGTATAGATTTTTACCATACTACTTTTTCACTCTTTATGCGATGCCCAATGCAGAGAACACCGGAAGAAGAATTATCATTTAATTACCACAGTGAATTATTGTAAGGTTTGGTTATGTGTCAATTAAATCCCGTAAAATCCCATTCATTCATTAAATTAAATCCCATTCATTCATTAAATGAAATTAAATCCCATTCATTCATTCAGTATATTACAAAACATATTTATATATTCCTGCTACCAGTCACTTTTTGTTGTTGACAAGCTTTCACACACACACACACACACACACACACACACACACACACACACACACACACACACACATACATTGCCTGCATGTACATATCTGCTGCAAATACTCCAGTATCCCTGCACATTGTACATTTGGTACTGGCACTGACCCTGTACATTCTTCTGCTTTTCGTGTTTTTTCCCCTGTATTTTGTCTTATTTCTCAAGTTATTGTTGGTTTTTTATTAGTTATAAGATTTTGATATTGAACACTTCAGTGTTGGTTAGGGCTTCCAAGTTAAGCATTTCCCTGTACTGCATGTGACAACATGAAACTTGAAACTTGTGTGAACGAAATAGAGCCTGAGAGTGTGTGTGTGTGTAAGCATCTGCCTGTCAGTATGTGTGTAAGCTCAGTGGTTTTGTCTTCAATGCTAATGTAGGCGCCAGGCGCCTGGCTTTTGAAAGTGAAAAGTGGAGATTCTTTACTTAAGCATGGCCCCGTTTGGCCTTGACATCTGAAACTCATTTCACCATAATGACTCTATTACACAGCGAGCTCCCCAGGGAGATGATCAGCTCGCTTTGTGCTCTCGTTCCTCCTCTCCTTCTCCAGGGATGTGAGGGAGGAAGGAGGGGAGAGGGTGCATTGTACAGTACTACAATGAGGGAACACTGATGTAGGACAATTATTATGCAGACATGATTATATATCTCTCCTCGAGAGCAGGGACATGTCAGCAGTGGGTCTGTTCATTAAAGCCATTAAATATGACCTGCAGCATAAGGGCCAGCCCAGCAGGGCCACACCACACACACCTCAAACTCCTTATTTCTCTCTCTTGCCGTACAGGTATCTTCCTCTTCCCCGTCTTTCCTCTACGTTTGTCTTCCCCTTCCCCCTCTTTCCTCTACATTTGTCTTCCCCTTCCCCCTCTTTCCTCTACGTTTGTCTTCCTCTTCCCCTCTTTCCTCTACGTTTGTCTTCCTCTTCCCCGTCTTTCCTCTACGTTTGTCTTCCCCTTCCCCCTCTTTCCTCTACGTTTGTCTTCCTCTTCCCCGTCTTTCCTCTACGTTTGTCTTCCCCTTCCCCCTCTTTCCTCTATGTTTGTCTTCCTCTTCCCCCTCTTTCCTCTACGTTTGTCTTCACCTTCCCCCTCATTCCTCTACGTTTGTCTTCCCCTTCCCCCTCTTTCCTCTACGTTTGTCTTCCTCTTCCCCGTTGTTCCTCTACGTTTGTCTTCCCCTTCCCCCTCTTTCCTCTATGTTTGTCTTCCTCTTCCCCGTCTTTCCTCTACGTTTGTCTTCCCCTTCCCCCTCTTTCCTCTACGTTTGTCTTCACCTTCCCCCTCATTCCTCTACGTTTGTCTTCCTCTTCCCCCTCTTTCCTCTACGTTTGTCTTCACCTTCCCCCTCATTCCTCTACGTTTGTCTTCCCCTTCCCCCTCTTTCCTCTACGTTTGTCTTCCTCTTCCCCGTTGTTCCTCTACGTTTGTCTTCCCCTTCCCCCTCTTTCCTCTATGTTTGTCTTCCTCTTCCCCGTCTTTCCTCTACGTTTGTCTTCCCCTTCCCCCTCTTTCCTCTACGTTGTTTCTCTTCCCCTTCTCTCTTTCTCTCTCTCTCCATCTCTCTCTCCCTCTCTCTTCATCTCTCTCATTCACTCACACATCCTCTCTTTTTCTCCATCTCTGGTGCTAAGAGCAGTCCCAGACCCAGAGCAACCCAAGCCAGAGCACCTGCCCAGGTCTTAACTGTGATTAATGCTGAAGGGAGGACCAGGTCTCTCCTGGTGTCCCGTCACTGAGACCTCTGTGTGACACATACCGGGACTCAGCATATCAGACGCCATTTCAATCTTTGGCACCACAGGCTCCTGGTATCTTACATACCATTCCTGTCTTTAAAACGTTCCCAACCCTGACTGTTGCTGACTTTCTTCTAGGTGTTTAAGGAACTTTAGAATGACAGTCCCATTGAGATGCACACATTTAATGTGATATTATAGTGTTTTATTTCATTCTATGGATTGAATAGAAACCATTGAACCATTAACGAGTATGTAGACTGCAAGCAGGTTATGAAGAACCATGTAAATAAAGATTACAGTACATGCATCACATAACAGTATTCTATCCACCTCAGCTCTAATTTGATTCCCACTGAAGAGTGATGATACTGGAAGTGGGAATGTGTTCGGCAGTGTGTAATGTCCCAGGTGCAGTAACACCTCGTTGTTTGCGCGTAATCGACGGTGAGAATCGGATGATGGAGGTAGCAGCAGCAGGTGACACAGCCTCAGCACCAGACGCTAGGGTTAAAGTACATCATGTGTCTATGAGCTCAACCTAAAATTATTATTCACAGAAGCAAAAAAAATATAGATATCCCATTAAGTTTTAAAAAATGTACCTTTACCATTATTTCTAGGATAGAGAACATTTTATGGCCGAATTTATCCTTATTTACAGTTCCATTAAAAAAGATGGCGTTTCAGGTTTATGGATGTGGCCAGACCTAAGTGGACGATTTGTCATTGCAGTCTTTCTGTCATAACAGATCTCTCATCAGTCTTGGTATGGCAGCACTCAGCTATCAATGCATCGGTGGCCATTTTTCATTCAGTTGCTATGGCAACAACTTGATTGTGTGTGTGTGTGTGTGTGTGTGTGTGTGTGTGTGTGTGTGTGTGTGTGTGTGTGTGTGTGTGCTTGCATGTGCTTTTCATCCAAACATCCCTGAAACCACAGGGTTCCAGGCATTTTCAAATGTATACTGCTATTCGTATGTTTATAGTACACTACCAGTCAAAAGTTTTTCTTTTTTGTATTAATTTCTACATTGTAGAATAATAGAGAAGACATCAAAACTATGAAATAACACATATGGAATCATGTAGTAACCAAAAACAATATTCTATATTTGAGATTCTTCAAATATCCACCCTTTGCCATGATGACAGCTTTGGACACTCTTGGTATTCTCTCAACCAGCTTCATAAAGTAGTCACCTGGAATGCATTTCAATTAGCAGGTGTGACTTCTTAAAAGTACATTTGTGGAATTTATTTTCTGAAACTGGCTCCCACAGGAATGGAAGACCCAGAGTTACCTGTGCTGTAGAGGATAAGGTCATTAGAGTTACCAGCCTCAGAAATTGCACCCCAAATAAATGCTTCACAGTGTTCAAGTAACAGACACATCTCAACATCAACTGCTCAGAGGAGACTGTGTGAATCATGTCTTCATGGTCGATTTGCTGCAAAGAAACCACTACCAAAGGACACCAATAAGAAGAAGAGACTTGCTTGGGCCAAGAAACATGAGCAATGGACATTAGACCGGTGTAAATGTGTCCTTTGGTCTGGAGTTCAAATTGGAGATTTTAGGACGATCTCTGCACGTGTATTTCCCACAATAAAGCATGGAGGAGGAAGTGTTATGATGTGGGAGTGCTTTACTGGTGACAGCGTCTGTGATTTATTTAGAATTCAAGGCACACTTAACCAGCATTGCTACCACAGAGTTCTGCAGCGATATGCCATCCCATCTGGTTTGGGCTTAGTGGGACTATCATTTATGTTTCAACAGGACAATGACCCAACACACCTCCAGGCTGTGTTAGGGCTATTTGACCAAGAAGGAGAGTGATGGAGTGCTGCATCAAATGTCATCAAGTCAAAGAGTGGTTATTTGAAGAATCTCAAATATAAAATATAGTTTTTGGTTACTTATTCTCTGCAGCACAAGTAACTCTGGGTCTTCCATTCCTGTGGGATAAATTCCACAAATTAACCTTTAAGAAGTCACACCTGTTAATTGATATACATTCCAGGTGACTACTTTATGAAACTGGTTGAGAGAATACCAAGAGTGTCCAATGCTGTCATCATGGCAAAGGATGGCTATTTGAAGAATCTCAAATCTAAAATATAGTTTTGGTTACTACATGATTCCATATGTGTTATTTCATAGTTTTGATGTCTTCACTATTATTGTACAATGTATTGAAATTATTATTTTTTTTAATAAAGAAAAACCCTTGAATGAGTAGGTGTTCTAAAACTTTTGACTAATAGTGTAGACTGTAATGACAAGTTAAATGTCTGCATACAGAAGATGAAACACATCTCATGTAAACCAACCACCGGTAGTATCGCACCTCGTCTACTGAATCGCTTTAATGCTCTCCGTGTCATAACATAGGATGTCAAGTGCCAATGGAGTTGAAAGCATCGAAGAGAGATCTAATAACCATGCTATTACCGATTATAATCATAGTGATTCATTACAATTTCCTTAGTTATTAAATAATTAACCGAAGTTGTGCAAACGTAATCCTTTTCCACATGAGTGTCACCATTTGAATGCAGCGAACGCAACCTTTTAAGCTGTGATCCAGCTCCGCAGTAGGCTTTAATTGGTGAACCAGTGACTTCCTGTAGCTTTGCTATTGATTTGTATTTGCATAGTTATTTGTTGATGGATACAAAGCCGGTGGTACTCTATTGACCATGCTTCCATAACGTGCACCGAGTACACGAGGGCAGCAAGGTGGCGAGAGCCAATCGTTAATGCAGAAAGGGAGAGAGGGTCGTGCTATGAAACCCCAACAAGATCTCATGCTTTTTTTTACACAGTTTCACTTCAGGATTTGACATTTATCCAAGGGGGAGATAGACATCACATTTCGGGGGTTAAGTTGAAGCGTTAATTCCGAATGGTTAAGGTAAGGAATAGGGTTTAAACCCATACTTTCAAACGAGTGCCTAGCACTGGGACTGAACACACTCAGAGCCAGTGCTCGCAGCATAAGCCTATCCACCATCGGCATTCACAACACCATAGCAAGCCTACTTGATGGTAACAATGCTCACCGTTGCCCCTAGTGGACGGTTTTGAAGGCATGTCCCGATAATAACCAACGAGTAATCTAACCTAACAATTCCACAACTACTACCTTATATACACACAAGTGTAAAGGGATAAAGAATATGTACTGTACATAAAGATATATGAATGAGTTATGGTACAGAACGGCATAGGCAAGATGCAGTAGATGGGATAGAGTACAGTATATACATGTACATATGCGATGAGTAATGTAGGGTATATAAACATAAAGTGGTATAGTTTAAAGTGGCTAGTGATACATGTATTACATAAAGATGGCAAGATGCAGTAGATGATACAGTGCAGTATATACATATGAGATGAGTAATGTAGGGTATGTAAACATTATATTAAGTGGCATTGTTTATTAGTGGCTAGTGATACATTTTTACATCAATTCCCATCAATTCCCATTATTAAAGTGGCTGGAGTTGAGTCAGTATGTTGGCAGCAGCCACTCAATGTTAGTGGTGGCTGTTTAACAGTCTGATGGCCTTGAGATATAATCTGTTTTTCAGTCTCTCGGTCCCTGCTTTGATGCACCTGTCTGACCTCGCCTTCTAGATGATAGCGGCGTGAACAGGCAGTGGCTCGGGTGGTTGTTGTCCTTGATGATCTTTATGGCCTTCCTGTGACATCGGGTGGTGTACGTGTCCAAGAGGGCAGGTAGTTTGCCCCCGGTGATGCGTTGTGCATACCTCACTACACTCTGACAAGCCAAATTTCTTCAGCCTCCTGAGGTTGAAGAGGCGCAGATAATATTCTCATTTTTGGTGACTTTAATATTCACATGGAAAAGTCCACAGACCCACTCCAAAAGGCTTTCGGAGCCATCATCGACTCAGTGGGTTTTGTCCAACATGTCTCTGGACCTACTCACTGTCACAGTCATACTCTGGACCTAGTTTTGTCCCATGGAATACATGTTGTGGATCTTAATATTTTTCCTCATAATCCTGGACTATCGGACTACCATTTTATTACGTTTGCAATTGCAACAAATAATCTGCTCAGACCCCAACCAAGGAACATCAAAAGTCGTGCTATAAATTCACAGACAACACAAAGCTCCTTGATGTCCTTCCAGACTCCCTCTGTCTACCCAAGGACATCAGAGGACAAAAATCAGTTAACCACCTAACTGAGGAACTCAATTTAACCTTGCACCATACCCTAGATGCAGTTGCACCCCTAAAAACTAAAAACATTTCTCATAAGAAACTAGCTCCCTGGTATACAGAAAATACCCGAGCACTGAAGCAAGCTTCCAGAAAATTGGAACGGAAATGGCGCCACACCAAACTGGAAGTCTTCCGACTAGCTTGGAAAGACGGTACCGTGCAGTATCGAAGAGCCCTTACTGCTGCTCGATCATCTATTTTTCCAACTTAATTGAGGAAAATAAGAACAATCCGAAATTCCTTATTGATACTGTCGCAAAGCTAACTAAAAAGCAGCATTCCCAAAGAGAGGATGGCTTTCACTTCAGCAGTAATAAATTCATGAACTTCTTTGAGGAAAATATTGTTAGAAAGGAAATGACAGACTCCTCTTTAAATCTGCGTATTCCTTCAAAGCTCAGTTGTCCTGAGTCTGCACAACTCTGCCAGGACCTAGGATCAAGAGAGACACTCAATTGTTTTAGTACTATATCTCTTGACACAATGATGAAAATAATCATGGCCTCTAAAACTTCAAGCTGCATACTGGATATTATTCCAACTAAACTACTGAAAGATCTGACTCCTGTGCTTGGCCCTCTTATGTTGAACATAATAAACGGCTCTCTATCCACCGGATGTGTACCAAACTCACTAAAAGTGGCAGTAATAAAGCCTCTCTTGAAAACGCCAAACCTTGACCCAGAAAATATAAAAAACTATCGACCTGTATCGAATCTTCCATTCCTCTCAAAATTTTTAGAAAAGGCTGTTGCGCAGCAACTCACTGCCTTCCTGAAGACAAACAATGTATACGAAATGCTTCATTCTGGTTTTAGACCCCATCGTAGCACTGAGACTTTACTTGTGAAGGTGGTAAATGACCTTTTAATGGCATCAGACCGAGGCTCTGCAACTGTCCTTGTGCTCCAGTTATATTTGGAGTACTTCTCCTGTCCGGTGTCCTGTGTGAATTTAAGTATGCTCTCTCTAATTCTCTCTTTCTTTCTTTCTCTCAATTCGGAGGACCTGAGCCCTAGGACCATGCCTCAGGACTACCTGGCATGGTGACTCCTTCCTCTCCCCAGTCCACTTGGCCGTGCTGTTGCTCCAGTTTCAACTGTTCTGCCTGTGATTATTATTATTTGACCATGCTGGTCATTTATGAACATTTGAACATCTTTGCCATGTTCTGTTATAATCTCCACCCGGCACAGCCAGAAGAGGACTGGCCACCCCACATAGCCTGGTTCCTCTCTAGGTTTCTTCCCAGGTTTTGGCCTTTCGAGGGAGTTTTGCCTAGCCACCGTGCTTCTACACCTGCATTGCTTGCTGTTTGGGGTTTTAGGCTGTGTTTCTGTTCAGCACTTTGAGATATCAGCTGATGTACGAAGGGTTATATAAATACATTTGATTTTATTTGTGGACCTATTGGGGCGGTAAGCAAATTGGAGTGGGTCTAGGGTGTCAGGTAGGGTGGAGGAGCTATGGTCATTGACTAGTCTCTCAAAGCACTTCAAAATGACGGAAGTGAGTGCTACGGGGCGGTAGTCGTTTAGCTCAGTTACCTTAGCTTTCTTGGGAACAGGAACAATGGTGGCCCTCTTGAAGCATGTGGGAACAGCAGACTGGGATAAGGATTGATTGAATATGTCCGTAAACACACCAGCCAGCTGGTCTGCGCATGCTCTGAGGACGCGGCTGGGGATGCCGTCTGGGCCTGCAGCCTTGCAAGGGTTAACATGTTTAAGTGTTTTACCCACGTCGGCTGCAGTGAAGGAGAGCCCGCAGGTTTTGGTAGCAGGCCGTGTCCGTGGAACTGTATTGTCCTCAAAGCGAGCAAAAAAGTTATTTAGTCTGCCTGGGAGCAAGACATCCTGGTCCGCGGCGGGGCTGGTTTTCTTTTGGTAATCCATGATTGACTGTAGACCTGCCACTTACCTCTTGTGTCTGAGCCGTTGAATTGCGACTCTACTTTGTCTCTATACTGACACTTAGCTTGTTTGATTGCCTTGCTGAGGGAATAGCTGCACTGTTTGTATTCGGTCATGTATCCGGTCACCTTGCCCTGGGTAAAAGCAGTAGTTTGCGCATTCAGTTTCGCTCGAATGCTGCCATCAATCCACAGTTTCTGGTTTGGGAATGTTTTAATCGTTGCTGTGGGTATAGCATCGCGGATGCACTTTCTAATGAACTCGCTCACCAAATCAGCGTATTCGTCAATGTTGTTGTTGGACGCAATGCAGAACATATCCCAATCCACGTGATCGAAGCAGTCTTGAAGCGTGGAATCAGATTGGTCTGACCAGCGTTGAACAGACCTGAGCGCGGGAGCTTCTTGTTTTAGTTTCTGTCTGCAGGCTGGAAGCAACAAAATGGAGTCGTGGTCAGCTTTTCTGAAAAGAGGGCAGGGGAGGGCCTTATATGCATCGCGGAAGTTAGAATAACAATGATCCAGGGTTTTACTAGCCTTGGTAGCACAATCGATATGCTGATAGAATATATGGAGTCTTGTTTTCAGATTAGCCTTGTTAAAATCCCCAGCTGCAATGAATGAATCCTCAGAATATGTGGTTTCAGTTTACATAGAGTCAAATAAAGTTTGTTCAGTGTCATCGATGTGTCTGCTTGGGGGGGAATATATACGGCTGTGATTATAATCGAAGAGAATTTCCTTGGTAGATAATGCGGTCGACATTTGATTGTGAGGAATTCTAAGTCAGGTGAACAGAAGGACTTGAGTTCCTGTATATTGTTATGATCACACCACGTCTCGTTAATCATAAGGCATACCTCCCCGCCCCTCTTCTTACCAGAAAGATGCTTGTTTCTGTCAGCGCAATGCGTGAAGAAACCAGCTGGCTGCACCGACTCCGTTAACGTCTCTCGAGTGAGGCAAGTTTCCGTGAAGCAAAGAACGTTAGTCTCTGATGTCTCTCTGGAATGCTACCCTTGCTCGGATTTCATCAACCTTGTTGTCAAGAGACTGGACATTGGCGAGTAGTATGCTAGGGAGTGGTGAGCGCTGTGCCCATCTCCGGAGCCTGACAAGAAGACCGCTTCGTTTGCACCTTTTGCATCGTCGTTGTTTAGGGTCGCCGGCTGGGATCCGATCCATTGTCCTGGGTGAAAGGCAAAAGGATTCGCTTCGGAGAGTCATATTCCTGGTCGTCATGATGGTGAGTTGATGTTGCTCTTATATTCAGTAGTTCTGTATGTAATGTAATGTAATGAAACCTAAGATTACCTGGGGTAAAAATGTAAGAAATAACACGTAAAAAAACTAAATACTGCATAGTTTTCTAGGAATGCGAAGCGAGGCGGCCATCTCTGTCGGCACCGGAAGTAATCTGATCAATCCCTCTCTAGATTATCAGGTTTCAGATGCCGACACAAACACATGTTTCTTCACCGGTAAGAATCAAGCACGTTTGAAACCTCAGCTTGATTCAGCTCAATCCTTTTCCATAATAGAGCCAAACAACAAAGGCAATAAATGGATTAGTGTAGGTAATTATTGCCATTGTCACGAGTCAATAGCTTGTGTTTGTCTCGTGTGGCCTTTGTCTGTCATGGTTTGAGTGTGTGTGTGTGCCTGTATGTGTGCACACGCGTGTATGTGTGTGTGCCATTAGATTGCGTGAGTTTGCCTGGCATGCCTTGGGGGGACATCCTTGTAAGCAATTTGTGGGTGAGATCCTCACTTGACAGGGTGATCGAGATGAAGGGATGAAATAGAAAGATAGGATGACATGAGGAGGAAGAGGAAGGGGGATTCTGCCACAAATGGCATTAGTGACACTCACTGTGGGGATTGAGGAAATTGGCCAGAATGAAGATGGACTGTCTGCTGGGGCTCTGTGTGGTGTGTGCTGTGTCTGCCGGGCTCCTTGGCTACCAGCCTGGTCTCATAAACTAGACGTAACATTGTAAAAGTAAATCCGTGACACTTAAATTAGTATGATACAGTGGGGAGAGCAAGTATTTGATACACTGCCGATTTTGCAGGTTTTCCTACTTACAAAGCATGTAGAGGTCTGTAATTTTTATCATAGGTACACTTCAACTGTGAGAGACGGAATCTAAAACAAAAATCCAGAAAATCACATTGTATGACTTTTAAGAATTTAATTTACATTTTATTGCATGACATAAGTATTTGATCACCTACCAACCTGTAAGAATTCCGGCTCTCACAGACCTGTTAGTTTTTCTTTAAGAAGTCCTCCTGTTCTCCACTCATTACCTGTATTAACTGCACCTGTTTGAACTCGTTACCTGTATAAAAGACACCTGTCCACACACTCAATCAAACAGACTCCAACCTCTCCACAATGGCCAAGACCAGAGAGCTGTGTAAGGACATCAGGGATAAAATTGTAGACCTGCACAAGGCTGGGATGGGCTACAGGCAATAGGTAAGCAGCTTGGTGAGAAGGCAACAACTATTGGCGCAATTATTAGAAAATGGAAGAAGTTCAAGATGACGGTCAAACACCCTCGGTCTGGGGCTCCATGCAAGATCTCACCACGTGGGGCATCAATGATCATGAGGAAGGTGAGGGATAAGCCCAGAACTGCACGGCAGGACCTGGTCAATGACCTGAAGAGAGCTGGGACCACAGTCTCAAAGAAAACCATTAGTAACACACTACGCCATCATTGATTAAAAACCTGCAGCGCACGCAAGGTCCCCCTGCTCAAGCCAGCGCATGTCCAGGCCCGTCTGAAGTTTGCCAATGACCATCTGGATGATCCAGAGGAGGAATGGGAGAAGGTCATGTGGTCTGATGAGACAAATTGAGCTTTTTGGTCTAAACTCCACTCGCCGTGTTTGAGGGTAGAAGAAGGATGAGTACAACCCCAAGAACACCATCCCAACCGTGAAGCATGGAGGTGGAAACATCATTCTTTGGGGATGCTTTTTTGTAAAGGGGACAGGACGACTGCACCGTATTGAGGGGAGGATGGATGGGGCTATGTATCGCGAGATCTTGGCCAACAACCACCTTCCCTCAGTAAGAGCATTGAAGATGGGTCGTGGCTGGGTCTTCCAGCATGACAACGCCCCGAAACACACAGCCAGGGCAACTAAGGAGTGGCTCCCTAAGAAGCATCTCAAGGTCCTGGAGTGGCCTAGCCAGTCTCCAGACCTGAACCCAATAGAAAATCTTTGGAGGGAGCTGAAAGTCCGTATTGCCCAGCAACAGTCCCGAAACTTGAAGGGTCTGGAGAAGGTCTGAATGGAGGAGTGTGCCAAAATCCCTGCTGCAGTGTGTGGAAACCTGGTCAAGAACTACAGGAAACGTATGTTCTCTGTAATTGCAAACAAAGGTTTCTGTAACAAATATTAAGTTCTGCTTTTCTGATGTATCAAATACTTATGTCATGCAATAAAATGCAAATTAATTACTTAAAAATCATACAATGTGATTTTCTGGATTTTTGTTTTAGATTCCGTCTCTCACAGTTGAAGTGTACCTATGATAAAAATTACAGACCTCTACATGCTTTGTAAGTAGGAAAACCTGCAAAATCGGCAGTGTGTCAAATACTTGTTCTCCCCAGTGTATGTTACGTTTGGAATGGTTACATGAGTCAGATGGTTACTCAAGGCAAAAACAAAAGTTGGGTGGAAGGGTGGTCGTATAATGTGAAAGTCTAGCAACTCAAAGTTTGTGAGTTCTAATCTCATCACAGGCAACGTTAGCATTTTAGCAACTTTTCAACTCATTACTTTTTAGCTACTTTTCAACTCCTTTGCATGTTAGCTAACCATTCCCCTAACCCTAACCCTTATAGCTAACCATTCCCCTAACCCTAACCCTTTTAGCAAACCATTCCCCTAACCCTAACCCAAACTCAAACCCTAACCCTTATAGCTATCCATTCCCCTAACCCTAACCTTTATAGCTAACCATTCCCCTAACCCTAACCCTAATCTCATCACAGGCAAAGTTAGCATTTCAGCAACTTTTCAACTCATTACGTTTAAGCTACTTTTCAACTCCTTTGCATGTTAGCTAACCATTCCCCTAACCCTAACCCTTATAGCTAACCATTCTCCTAACCCTAACCCTTTTAGCTAACCATTCCCCTAACCCTAACTCAAACCCTAACCCTTATAGCTAACCATTTCCCTAACCCTAACCCTTATAGCTAACCATTCCCCTAACCCCAACCCTTATAGCTAACCATTCCCCTAACCCTAACCCTTATAGCTAACCATTCCCCTAACCCTAACCCTTATAGCTAACCATTCCTCTAACCCTAACCCTTATAGCTAACCATTCCTCTAACCCTAACCCTTATAGCTAACCATTCCCCTAACCCTAACCCTTATAGCTAACCATTCCCCTAACCCTAACCCTTATAGCTAACCATTCCCCTAACCCTGACCCTTTTAGCTAACTATTCCCCTAACCCTAACTCAAACCCTAACCCTTATAGCTAACCATTCCCCTAACCCTAACCCTAACCCTTATAGCTAACCATTCCCCTAACCCTAACTCAAACCCTAACCCTTATAGCTAACCATTCCCCTAACCCTAACCCTTATAGCTAACCATTCCCCTAACCCTAACCCTAACCCTTATAGCTAACCATTCCCCTAACCCTAACCCTAATCCTTATAGCTAACCATTCCCCTAACCCTAATCCTTATAGCTAACCATTCCCCTAACCCTAACCCTAATCCTTATAGCTAACCATTCCCCTAACCCTAACTATTTTAGCTAACCATTCCCCTAACCCTTTTAGCTAACCATTCCCCTAACCCTAAACCTTTTAGCTAACCATTCCCCTAACCCTAATCCTTATAGCTAACCATTCCCCTAACCCTAAACCTTTTAGCTAACCATTCCCCTAACCCTAACCCTAATCCTTATAGCTAACCATTCCCCTAACCCTAACCCTTTTAGCTAATCATTCCCCTAACCCTAACCCTTTTAGATAACCATTCCCCTAACCATAACCTTAACCCTTTAACTTAACTCCTAACCTTAACCCTAACCCATGGCCTAGCTAACATTAGCCACCTAGCTAGAATTCGTAGCATATAGTGCCGTTAGCAATGGTTGATGGACATACACAAATTAATACATACCATACGAAATGTAACATGTCATACTAAATGGAGTATATCGGATTTACATACTGTAGATAATCATACGAAATGCTCTGAGACCAGGTTGTGGCCACAGATAAGTCACACACAGGAGTGTTGGCAGGAGGAGAGGTGTGGGGGAGGCCCCCACGGCCAGACCACAGGCCCCACAAGCAGGGAGAGAGGGAGAGAGAGGTTTGAGGTGGAGGAAGAGAAAGGAATAGAGCGAGATGGAGAAAGAGAGATTGAAAGAAAAAGAGAGACATACAGAGAGAGAGCGATAGAGTGAGGGGTCCAGGTGAGAGAGGCGTCTATAAATAAGTGGAGACCCCGAGGTGCAGATTCTCTCTGGGGTTTAATACAGATCATTATCTGCAAAACAATGGGTGGAGTGGGTGGCTGGGAGGGGGGATAGACTGCATATATATATATATACAGTATGTACACTACCGTTCAAAAGTTTGGGGTCACTTAGAAATGTCCATGTTTTTGAAAGAAAAGCACACTTTTTGTCCATTAAAATAACATCAAATTGATCAGAAATACAGTGTAGACATTATTAATGTTGTAAATGACTATTGTAGCTGGAAACGGCATATTTTTTAATGGAATATCTACACAGGCATACAGAGGCCCATTATCAGCAACCATCACTCCTGTGTTCAAAGGGCACATTGTGTTAGCTAATCCAAGTTTATAATTTTAAAAGGCTAATTGATCATTAGAAAACCCTTTTGAAATTGTTAGCACAGCTGAAAACTGTTGTTCTGATTAAAGAAGCAATACAACTGGCCTTCTTTAAACTAGTTGAGTATCTGGAGCATCAGCATTTGTGGGTTCGATTACAGGCTCAAATTGGCCAGCAACAAAGAACTTTCTTCTGAAACTCATCAGTCTATTAATGTTCTGAGAAATTAAGGCTATTCTGTGCGAGAAATTGCCAAGAAACAGAACATCTCATACAACGCTGTGTACTACTCCCTTCACTGAAAAGTGCAAACTGGCTCTAATAAGAATAGAAAGAGGAGTGTGAGGCCACGGTGCACAACTGAGCAAGAGGACAAGTACAGTACATTAGAGTGTCAAGTTTGAGAAACAGACACCTCACAAGCCCTCAACTGGGATCTTCATTAAATAGTACCCGCAAAACACCAGTCTCAAAGTCAACAATGAAGAGGCGACTCCGGGATGCTGGCAGAGTTGCAAAGAAAAAGATGGGCAAAAGAACACAGACACTGGACAGAGGAAGATTGGAAAAAAGTGTTAAGGACAGACAAATCTAACTTTGAGGTGTTCGGGATCACAAAGAAAACATTTATGAGACGCAGAAGAAATGATAAAAATGCTGGAGGAGTGCTTGACGCCATCTGTCAAGCATGGTGGAGGCAATGCAATAGTCTGGGGGTGCTTTGGTGGTGGTTAAGTGGGAGATTTGTACAGGGTAAAAGGGTTATTGAAGGCTATCACTCCATTTTGCAACACCATGCCATACCCTCTGGACAGCACTTAATTGGAGCCAGTTTCCTCCTACAACAGGACAATGACCCAAAGCACAGCTCCAAACTATGCAATAACGTTTTAGGGAAGAAGCAGTCTATAGGGAGTGGCCAGCACAGTCACCGTATCTCTACCCTATTGAGCTGTTGTGGGAGCAGCTTGACCGTATGGTACGTAAGAGGTGCCCATCAAGCCAATCCAATTTGTGGGAGGTGCTTCAGGAAGCATGGGGTGAAATCTCTTCAGAGTACCTCAACAAATTGACAACTAGAATGCCAAAGGTCTGCAAGGCTGTAATTGCTGCAAATGGAGGATTCTTTGACAAAAGCAAAGTTTGATGGACACAATGATTATTTCAATTAAACATCATTATTTATAACCTTGTCAACGTCTTGACTATATTTCCCATTCATTTTGCAACTCATTTCATGTATGTTTGGAAAACAAGGACATACCTAAGTGACCTCAAACTTTTGAACGGTAGTGTGTGTGTGTGTGTGTGTGTGTGTGTGTGTGTGTGTGTGTGTGTGTGTGTGTGTGTGTGTGTGTGTGTGTGTGTGTGTGTGTGTGTGTGTGTGTGTGTGTGTACATATATATATGACAAGCATTCCCATAACATGATGCTGCCACCACAATACTTGAAAATACAGAGGAGTTTAAAATCAGAAACAAGGTTTAAAATCAGGTTTGATCATTAGGCAATGCTGTCCATCAATGATTCCCAATCAAATGTACTGAGCTTGAGCAATTCTGAGAAAAACAATGGATATATGTTGCCATAAGAGTTCTGCCATGTGGGTCGAGTCTTAATTGAAATTATTCACAGCTAAAATGTCTGCCAAATGTGCTTCCACCAAGTATTAGCTATTGGGTGTTTAGACAAACAGCAGACAATCAGTACATCTTCATTTTGTATTTTTTAGTCATTCATTTTGGAACATTTTCAAAAAATGTTCTTTCACTTTCAAAATGTGGAGTAGGTTGTGTACATCAGTAGGGGGAAAATCAATTTGAATCCCTTTTAAGACGTAATTTTAAGGCAGCAAAATGTGATCACCGTTCATGGGATGAGTAGACTTTAACGAGGCACGGTATTGTATACTATACCTTTGCTCGTCACTTTGAAGTCACCAGCGACTCTGCTATATTGCACACAAATAGAGAGGAGGTGAATGGGCCTCTGTGGCTAACTCTGCAGAGTCTTTGTCTTTATGGAGTGGCACATCACATGGCTGTGGTGGTGGATGAGATGGTCTTGTTTTAAAGAGCCTGGTGATTGGAGAAGATATGGTTGACGTGAAACACCCTCACTTGATTCTATGCTAATGTCACGTTTGCCGCTGTTGCTCATCTGATGTAAGGCCTTCCTCCTCCTTTATCGCTCTCTCTCTCTCTCTCTCCTTCCGCCCATCTCTCTTTCTCTTTGAGCTTGTCACAAAAATTCTAGCAGAGTTAGAGAAATAAAGTCAATGCTGACCTTAGTTTTCTTTC
This sequence comes from Oncorhynchus masou masou, assembly GCF_036934945.1. Lineage (NCBI taxonomy): Eukaryota > Metazoa > Chordata > Actinopteri > Salmoniformes > Salmonidae > Oncorhynchus > Oncorhynchus masou. The sequence continues at coordinate 11,206,488 of NC_088237.1, read as the reverse complement.
TTTCCATTTAGGCAAATGGTCAAATTAGACCAAATTTCATTACACAGAGTAGACAGCTGGAAATGAAACCTTTTGAGAGTCAACTTGGGTAAACAGCGTGGGGTTGTTGAACTCTCACTTAGTGTTTTCGAGCGCTCCGCTCTCTTGTGTTATTATTTGAGAAGACAGAGAAGACACTCGGCCTGATTAGTGCTAAGAATAAACGATGAGTAATTATGCTAAGTGCCTCAGAGGGAATAGTTTATAGGAGTAGAAAACAAAAAAAGGCCAAATTTCCAAGAACAATTACAGTCTTTAGAGGGCAAGAGGAGAGAAACTTCTCAAGAAAATGTATGTAAGTGCAATCATTTTAAAAAGGCACTTTACAGCAAAGGGTGTCCCACTGAAGACTTTGAGGGGCTACTGTACTCTCCGCGATCTCTCTCCACTTCATCGATCAGTTAATGTCTTTGATTGGCTATGGAGTTCACACTGCAGAAATTTGCCTGAATAGAAGACCAGGAGGAACTTCAGCCGTAGAGGTCCTCAGTGGTTCCCCCGTTACTGTCCAAAAAGTAAAAGGAGACGTAAACATCTAGGAACCATCCGTCTACTGCACCGCCCACCTCTTACTCAGAGGGAAGAGTTCTATCAAAGAAGAAGAGGACATCTTTATCTCATAAACACGTGTGGCATCACTAATTCTATTCCGTCATTCATCACGTCAAAGAATAACACTTCCGTCCCAGTCCAAAAAACTGTACGATATAATAACGTGGGAGATTTATTTATTTGATTTGCAGCAGGATTAAAAGATGGATATCATTCAATTGCTTTAATGTCGATCCCTCTCGCTGTCATTTCCAGCTAATTAGATTCCAGCCGGGGTGCCAGTGGCTGGCACAGGTTGACGTTTACTGTCACGAGTCTTGTCCTGGACGCAGATCTGAGCAATTTCCCCTTAGACAGGCCAGCTGCAAAGTCAAAATTGTCTATATTGTAAAAATGAAAAAAATATGTAATGCTTTTTGGTCTTAATTTAAGTTTAGGGTTTGGCATTAGGGTTAGCAGTGTGGTTAAGGTTCCAGCTTGTAACCACCGCAGAGCTGCCTCCAGAACAACATTCATGATGAAAAATGCTGACCTGCACGGCGTGCTGCAGTGTTTTGGCAGACTGACAGATAACATTATAGAGCATGACCTTCCTCCCTTTGTTGTCCCTGTGACAGCCAACAGCTTCTGCTGCTGCTACTGCTGCAGCTATCCTATTACGCAAAGTGCCGTTTTAGCAGGAAATGTTCTTCGTCAGTTTACTGTACATATAATCAGTGGGGTTTTACTGTAGGCGATGTGGCAAAAAATGAATTTGCAAAAAAATGTATTGTACATTCCCATGCTCCACAAAAAAACATTTTGTGGACTGTTAATCTTCGTGCTGTCCCCCTTGCCCACTGTGTGTGTGTGTGTGTGCAGGTGTGTGTGGACGAGCGGTAGCTATACTCAGTTGTATGATAACTAAAATCAGCGGGACACTAGGGCCTGCGGTCAGACTGCTCAACAGTTTAAATGGCTGTCAAGCCTCATTGCAGATCCCCACTGTCAGTCCTGCCTCAGCACTCCTGTCTCTGACCTCCCTTCTCTCTTCCCTGTCTCTTAGGTGGGCTCTTGTTCTGTCTTTGTCTATGGGTGAGGAGGAGAAGCTAGGTAAAACAAAAAGGCAAACCGAGTTGAACCTCTCATCTTGTCTTGTGCGAGAGGACAGCTACTTTGGACTTGCAGCTTTCACATAGCGGTTAGGAAGGGATTTGCACAATGGTGCTTGGTGTGTTCATGGTAACTACTCCACTCAATGCATTTTGGTGAGAGGTATAGCAAATACTGTTTGGATTGATACAATCCACAACAGTGTAGGCTACTGAGGGGAGGACGGCTCATATTAAATGGAGTGCAGTGGAAGGAATAGAGTGAATGGAATGGTATTAAACTATGTTTTTTTAAACCATTCCATTTGTCCCCCTGTCCCCCCAGGGTGACAAATACCTGCCTGGAAGTGACAGCATTCCCTCCCCCTTATACCCCCCTAGGGACAACTATGACCACATAACTAACAAAAACGGGTCACAACTCCTGCAGCTCTTTCGCACTGTGGGTATATACAGTTGAAGTCTGAAGATTACATACACCTTAGTCAAATACATTTAAACTGAGTTTTTCCCAATTCCTGACTTTTATTTCCTAGTAAAAATTCCCTGTCTTCGGTCAGTTAGGATCACCACTATTTTAAGAATGTGAAATGTCAGAATAATAGTAGAGGGAATTATTTATTTCAGCTTTTATTTATTTCATCACATTCCCAGTGGGTCAGAAGTTTACATACACTCAATTAGTATTTGGTAGCATTGCCTTTAAATTGTTTAACTTGGGTCAAAGGTTTTGGGTAGCCTTCCACAAGCGTCCCACAATAAGTTGGGTGAATTTTGGCCCATTCCTCCTGACAGAGCTGAGTCAGGTTTGTAGGCCTCCTTGCTCGCACATGCTTTTTCAGTTCTGCCCACAAATTTTCTATGGGATTGAGGTCAGGGCTTTGTGATCGCCACTCCAATACCTTGACTTTGTTGTCCTTAAGCCATTTGCCACAACTTTGGAAGTATGCTTTGGGTCATTGTCCATTTGGAAGACCCATTTGCAACCAAGCTTTAACTTCCTGACTGATGCATTGAGATGTTGCTTCAATATATCCATATAATTTTCCTGCCTCATGATGCCATCTATTTTGTGAAGTGCACCAGTCCCTCCTGCAGCAAAGCACCCCCACAACATGATGCTGCCACCCCCATGCTTCAAGGTTGGGATGGTGTTCTTTGGCTTGTAAGCATCCCCCTTTTTCCTCCAAGCATAACAATGGTCATTATGGCCAAAAAGTTCTATTTTTGTTTCATCAGACCAGAGGACATTTCTCTAAAAAGTACAATTGTTGTCCCCATGTGCAGTTGCAAACCATAGTCTGACTTTTTTATGGTGGTTTTGGAGCAGAGGCTTCTTCCTTGCTGAGCGACCTTTCAGGTTATGTCGATATAGGACTCGTTTACTGTGGATATAGATACTTTCGTACCTGTTTCCTCCAACATCTTCACAAGGTCCTTTGCTGTTGTTCTGGGATTGATTTGCACTTTTCGCACCACGGTACGTTCATCTCTAGGAGACAGAACACTTCTCCTTCCTGAGCGATATGACAGCTGCGTGGTCCCATGGTGTTTATACTTGCTTACTATTGTTTGTACAGATGAACGTGGTACCTTCAGGCATTTGGAAATTGCTCCCAAGGATGAACCAGACATGTGGAGGTCTATAATTTTTAATCTGAGGTTTTGGCTGATTTATTTTGATTTCCCATGATGTCAAGCAAAGAGCAACTGAGTTTGAAGGTAGGCCTTGAAATACATCCACAGGTACACCTCCAATTGATGTCAATTCGCCCATCAGAAGCTTCTAAAGCCATGACATAATTTTCTGGAATTTTCCAAGCTGTTAAAAGGCACAGTCAACTTAGTGTATGTAAGCTTCTGACCCACTTGAATTGTAAGTGAAATTATCTGTCTTTCAACAATTGTTGGAAGAATTACTTGTGTCATGCACAAAGTGGATGTCCTAACCGACATTCCAAAACTATAGTCTGTTTTAACGAAAAATGTGTGGAGTTGTTGAAAAACAAGTTTTAATGACTCCTACCTAAGTGTATGTAAACTTCCGACTTCAACTGTACATAGTGAATGGTAGGCTTTAAGGGGACTCCTATGGTAGGTACACCTATAGCTCATCTTTTGACAGTAGTACTGTAGATTACTTCATCACTGACTTCAGCCCAGTCTCTCAGAGCGTTCAGTCAGCCCACTGACACCCCTGTCAGATCACAGCAAAATCACACACATATTTCTTAAGCCCCACCCTTTTCAACATACACTACCGCTCAAAAGTTTGGGGTCACTTAGAAATGTTCTTGTTTTTGAAAGAAATGCTATTTTTTTCCGTTAAAATATCATCAAATTGATCAGAAATACAGTGTAGACATTGTTGTAAATGACTATTGTAGGTGGAATTAGCAGATTTTTTAATGGAATATCTACATAGGCATACATAGGCCCATTATCAGCAACCATCATTCCTGTGTTCCAATGGCACATTGTGTTAGATAATCCAAGTTTATCATTTTAAAAGGCTAATTGGTCATTAGAAAATCCTTTTGCAATTATGTTAGCACAGCTGAAAACTGTTGTTCTGATTAAAAAAGCAGTAAAACTGGTCTTCTTAAGACGAGTTGCGTATCTGGAGCATCAGCATTTGTGGGTTCAATTACAGGCTCAAAATGGCCAGAAACACAGAACCTTCTTCTGAAACTCATCAGTCTTTTCTTGTTCTGAGAACTGAAGGCTATTCCTTGCGAGAAATTGCCAAGAAACTGAAGATCTCGTACAAAGCTGTGTACTACTCCCTTCACAGAACAGCGCAAACTGGCTCTAACCAGAATAGAAAGAGGAGCGGGAGGCCCCGGTGTACATCTGAGCAAGAGGACAAGTACATTAGAGTGTCTAGTTTGAGAAACAAACACTTCACAAGTCCTCAACTGGCAGCTTCATTAAATAGTACCCGCAAAACACCAATCTCAACGTTAACAGTGAAGAGGCGACTCCGGGATGCTGGCTTTCTCGGCAGAGTTTCAAAGAAAAAGCCATGTCTCAGACTGACCAATAAAAAGAAAAGAACACACACTGGACAGAGGAACTGGCGACTGGACCAAAAAAGATCCAGTCACTAGAACCACATATACAAACTCCATCTAAACACCGTTGCCCTAGAGCACACACATAACTATACATACCTTGGCCTAAACATCAGCACCACAGGTAACTTCCGCAAAGCTGTGAATGATCTGAGAGACAAGGCAAGAAAGTCATTCTATGCCATCGAAAGGAACATAAAATACGACATAGCAATTAGGATCTGGATAAAAATACTTGAATCTGTTAAAGAATCCATTGCCCTTTATGGTTGTGAGGTCTGGAGTCCACTCACCAACCAACAATTCACAGAATGGGACAAATACCAAATTGAGACTCTGCATGCAGAATTCTGCAAAAATATAATCTGTGTACAATGTAAAACAAACGCCAAATAATGCATGCAGAGTAAAATTAGGTCGATACCCGCTAATTATCAAAATCCACAAAAGAGTCGTTAAATTCTACAACCACCTAAAAGTCCCCAAAGCAAGCAACTAATGGGGCTTTTCACAAACAGACCCCACAGAGCCTCAGGACAGCAACACAATTAGACCCAACAAAATCATAAGATTTTGACACGTTGGAAAGAATTAACAAAAAAACTGAGCAAACTAAAATGCTATTTGGTCCTAAACGGATAGTACACAGTGGCAGAATACCTGACCACTGTGACCAACCCAAACTTAAGGAAAGCTTTGACTATGTAGAGACTCAGTGAGCATAGCCTTGCTATTGAGAAAGGCAGACCTGGAAGACAGGCTATGTGCTCACTGCCCACAAAATGAGGTGGAAACTGAGCTGCACTTCCTAACCTCCTGCCCAATGTATGGCCATATTAGAGAGACATATTTCGCTCAGATGACACTGATCCACAAAGAATTCGAAAACAAATCCAATTTTGATAAACTGCCATATCTACTGGGTGAAATACCGCAGTGTGCCATTACAGCAGTAAGATTTGTGACCTGTTGCCACAAGAAAAGGGCAACCAGTGAAGAACAAACACCATTGTAAATACAACCCATATTTATTTTGATTCATTTTCCCTTTTGTACTTTAACCATTTGCACATCGTTGCAACAATGTATATATATATATATATATATATAGAATATGACATTTGTAATGTCTTTATTCTTTTGGAACTTCTGTGAGTGTGATGTTTACTGTTAATTTTTATAGTTTATTTCACTTTTGTATATTATCTACTTCACTTGCTTTGGCAACGTTGACATATGTTTCTTGTGCCAATAAAGCCCCTTGAAATGAATTGAATTGAATTGAGAGGGAGAGAAAGGACAGAGGAAGAGAGAGGGAGAGATAGAGAATGCCAAGTTCCGTCCCGCTCTCTCCGCGTACCTGATTACACCACACATTATGAGCGTAGTGGATTGGATAAAGGGGTGGCTTAGCTAAACGAAGAGAATCTGAGAGTACATGACCCAGTGTGGCATCTATGTGTTCATTCATTTCTCCCGTTGATCCGTTCAGACTGGCTATCAACGTGCTTTCCAACCCCGTGAGCAGACGGGGCGCTCAACCATGTGATAGGGGTCAATCTCTGTGGCCTCAAGTCATGGAGAGTTGAGCCTGGGAGCCTGGAGATCTGACCTCTTGTCTGAGCAGGTCAAATTGAGTCCATCTTGCCCTTCGTGTACCGTAGTACATGTATTCACACTTTCATTTCTCAAAGGCATAGATAGAATTTACCAGGAGAAATATGTCTAACCCTGTGAATGAATAATACATGACAAAGAGGCTGAGTTTTGCCTTTGCTAGTATTGGTAGGCAACTATGGAGAGACACATATAGTACAGGAACACTGTGTCCTTTCATTCCCCAGCCTTCTATGGTGGAGGAGCTCTGAGATTACCTTAAACTTTATCTGATGATGAAAAAGGCCCATCGGACACCATCAATATGATAACAATGTACACATGTACGCAAGCACGCACGCACACGCACACTTTCCTGCAACACTCTAACCTCCAACTGAGTCCTCTTCCACACAACACCTACTGTCGATAATTACATGCAGTGCTGTCTGTCTTGTCTGTCTTGTCTGTCTTGTCTGTTTGTCTGTCTGTCTGCCTGTCTGCCTGTCTGCCTGTCTGCCTGTCTGCCTGTCTGCCTGTCTGTCTGTCTGTGTGTCTGTGTGTGTCTCTCTCTCTCTTTGTGTCTCTCTCTCTCTTTGTCTCTCTCTCTTTGTCTCTCTCTCTCTTTGTCTCTCTCTCTTTGTCTCTCTCTCTTTGTCTCTCTCTCTCTCTTTGTCTCTCTCTCTCTCTTTGTCTCTCTCTCTCTCTTTGTCTCTCTCTCTCTCTCTTTGTCTCTCTCTCTCTGTCTCTTTGTCTCTTTCTCTGTATCTCTGTTTCGATCTATTTCTCTCTATCTCTCTGTTATGTTATCTAATATGGTCATATATTGGGCAGGAGGTTAGGAAGTGCAGCTCAGTTTCCACTTCATTTTGTGGGCAGTGTGCACATAGCCTGTCTTCTCTTGAGAGCTATGTCTGCCTACAGCGGCCTTTCTCAATAGCAAGGCTATGCTCACTGAGTCTGTACATAGTCAAAGCTTTCCTTAAGTTTGGGTCAATCACATTGGTCAGGTATTCTGCCACTGTGTACTCTCTGTTTCGGGCCAAATAGCATTCTAGTTTGCTCTGTTTTTTTGTTAATTCTTTCCAATGTGTCAAGTAATTATCTTTTTGTTTTCTCATGATTTTGTTGGGTCTAATTGTGCTGCTGTCCTAAATCAAAATCAAATCAAATTTTATTTGTCACATACACATGGTTAGCAGATGTTAATGCGAGTGTAGCGAAATGCTTGTGCTTCTAGTTCCGACAACGCAGTAATAACCAACAAGTAATCTAACTAACAATTCCTAAACTACTGACTTATACACAGTGAAAGGGGATAAAGAATATGTACATAAGGATATATGAATGAGTGATGGTACAGAGCAGCATAGGCAAGATACAGTAGATGGTATCGAGTACAGTATATACATATGAGATGAGTATGTAAACAAAGTGGCATAGTTAAAGTGGCTAGTGATACATGTATTACATAAGGATGCAGTCGATGATATAGAGTACAGTATATACGTATGCATATGAGATGAATAATGTAGGGTAAGTAACATTATATAAGGTAGCATTGTTTAAAGTGGCTAGTGATATATTTATATCATTTCCCATCAATTCCCATTATTAAAGTGGCTGGAGTTGAGTCAGTGTCAGTGTGTTGGCAGCAGCCACTCAATGTTAGTGGTGGCTGTTTAAGGCCTGGGGCTCTGTGTGGTGTGTTTGTGGTGTGAACAGAGCCCCAGGACCAGCTTGCTTAAGGGACTCTTCTCCACGTTCATCTCTTTGTAGGCGATGGCTTTGTTATGGAAGGTTTGGGAATCGCTTCCTTTTAGGTGGTTGTAGAATTTAACGCCTCTTTTCCGGATTTTGATAATTAGTGGGTATTGGCCTAATTCTGCTCTGGATGCATCATTTGGTTTTCTACGTTGTACACTGAGGATATTTTTGCAGAATTCTGCATGCAGAGTCTCAATTTGGTGTTTGTCCCATTTTGTGAAGTCTTGGTTGGTGAGTGGAACCCAGACCTTAAAACCATAAAGGGCAATGGGTTCTATGACTGATTCAAATATTTTTAACCAGATCCTAATTGGTATGTTGAATTTTATGTTCCTTTTGATGGCATAGAATGCCCTTCTCGCCTTGTCTCTCAGATCGTTCACAGCTTTGTGACAGCTCTCTGTCTCTCTGTTTCTATCTATTCTCTGTCTCTCTGTCTCTCTCTGTCTCTCTGCTTCTATCTGTCTCTCTGTTACTTGCTGTCTCTCACTGTCTCTGTCTCTCTGTTTCTATCTGTCTCTGTGTCTGTGTCTCTCTGTCTCTCTGCCTCTCTGCCTCTGTCTCTCTGTTTACATCTGTCTCTCTCTATCACTCTCTTTCTGTCTCTCTCTATCTGTCTGTCTTTCTCTCCCTCTGTCTCTCCCTTTGTCCCTCTCTGTCCTCCAGTCTACAGTACTTTGTCTGGCTGGTGGTTAGCTGCTGTCTACAGAGTACACGCGGCGATGCAACAATACAATAACAGGCAGGCCTGCTAAATAGGATCGATGTGTACATGGGCCTCTGTGTTTATGTAACGACTGTGAGGCTTATCGTCTCTGCTTGCACCAACAATTAACAAGCTCTCAAGAGTTAACCTCCCCATCTGTAGGGCTACAAAGCAACAAGCAACCATGTGTCACACCAGGCAGACAGTGACTACAGCAGTGTTGATTCAGGAGTTAAATTCACTCTGTAAAAGTGAAATTAACACTCAGTTGTGTAAAATAACCCCCGGTGTTGGTGTTAATAACCTTTGGACAGTAAAACAGTCCCATCAAACCAAGCCCATCATTATCATGTTTGGGTGGTGAAAGTTGAAAGTGATGCTCCTTTCCAATGAGCACCGAGAGTCTTGTTCCGGTGACATGATCAGAGAGGCTTGACTGCCGTTTGACAAATAAAAAGACTCTAGCTCTTTTTTTGCCCATGATAATCTCATCATGTAGGCTGTGCGTCATCTTTAGCCTCCAGCACGCATATTTGCATTGCCGTGGGCAAGAGCACACGTGTCATTACTGGAGTTGGTAGACTCAATATGTTACACACAGTACAGTTGAATATGTGATGGAAGCCCATTTAACGGGCCCATGGGAATTTAAACGCAAAGGGTGTTTTTATGTGCACTACGTCATCACGCATTTTATCAGCAACAAGTCAATTTGACAGAAACACAGATGGGGAAAATATACATGTTGTTTTTGTGCATATTTGAAAGAATAGTCTCGTGAAAATCTGTCGCCAGTTGGATAGAAGCTAGTCATTGTGAACCCGGGGTGGTGAATAAACATTCCAACTGTTGTATATCCCCACTCTGGCTGGATTCCAATAGGAATTACACATCACTTTGCAATCCGGCATAATGTGTCTTACAGCCCTGATGTCGCTCTATAAATCAGGAGTTTCCCAACACAACTGCGTTAGGACAAAACTAAGCCAGTATGGCCTGATGATATGTGTATTGCTGCACTTTCGATAACCATATCTCTGTCACTAACAAATACAGTGGTTGTCATGCTTGTCTGTGGTGGAAGAAGAGGACCAAAGTGCAGAGTGGTAGGTGTTCATGATGTAAATATTTAATGAATCAAACTGAACACTGAAATACAAAACAACAAAGTGAAAGAACGAAACGACAACAAAACAGTTCTGTCTGGTGAAGACACAACAGAAAATTATCACCCACAACTCAAGGGTGAAAACAGGCTGCCTTAGTATGGTTCTCAATCAGGGACAATGATTGACAGCTGCCTCTGATTGAGAACCATACCAGGCCAAACACAGAAATACCAAATCATAGAAAAACGAACATAGACAACCCTCCCGACTCACGCCCTGACCATACTAAAACAAAGACATAACAAAAGAACTAAGGTCAGAACGTGACAGCACCCCCCCCCCCCAAAGGTGCAGACTCCGGCCGCAAAACCTGAACCTATAGGGGAGGGTCTGGGTGGGTGTCTGTCCGCGGTGGCGGTGGCGGCTCTGGCGCAGGACGTGGATCCCACTCCACCATAGTCTTTACCCGCCTCCGTGGCCTCTTTTGAGCGGCGACCCTTGCCGCCGACCTCGGACTGGGGACCCTAGGAACAGGTCCCGAATGGATGGGAGATTCCGGCAGCACCGGACAGGCGGGAGACTCTGGCAGCGCCGGAGTGAAGGGCGATTCCGGCAGCGGCTCTGGCAGCTCCTGACTTTTTTCAAGATTTGAGACTATCAAGATGTGGTTTGTGTATGTATGCTATTCAGAGGGTGAATTGGCAAGACAAAATATTTAACTTCTTGAAACTCCCCATCCCGGATCCGGGTTTGTGACTAAAGCCTCAGGCTCATTAGCATAACGCAACGTTAACGATTTCTGAAAATCGCAAATAAAATGAAAATAATGCATCTGCTCTCAAGCTTAGCCTTTTCTTAACAACACTGTCATCTCAGATTTTCAAAATATGCTTTTGAACCATAGAAATTGACTAATTTGTGTAAGAGTATGCAAAGCTAGCATAGCATTTTGAGTAGCATTTAGCACGCAACATTTTCACAAAAACCAGATAACCAAATAAATAAAATCATTTACCTTTGAAGAGCTTCTGATGTTTTCAATGAGGAGACTCTCAGTTACATACCAAATGCACAGTTTTTCCTGAAAGCGTCTGTGTGTAGGAGAAATCGTTCCGTTTTCTACATTGCGTCTGGCTACCGAAACAAACCGAAAATTCAGTCACCTACAACGTAAAACTTTTTCCAGATTAACTACATAATATCGACCGAAACATGGCAAACGTTGTTTGGAATCAATCCTCAAGGTGTTTTTCACATATCTCTTCATTGATATGCAGTTCGTGGAAGCTTGCTTTCCTCTCTGTATCGCATGGAAAAATACTGGCAGGTGACTTTTGCGCACCAATTTCGGCGCAGGACACTGGGCGGACACCTGGTAAATGTGGTCTCTTATGGTCAATCTTCCAATGATCTGCCTACAAATACGTCACAATGCTGCAGACACCTTGGGGAAACGACAGAAAGGGCAGGCTCATTCCTCTCGCATTCACAGCCATATAAGGAGACAATGGAAAACAGAGCCTCAAAAATCCTTGTCATTTCCTGGATGCCATCTCATCTTGGTTTTGCCTGAAGCTCACGTTCTAGGGCACGCACAGAGAATATCTTGGTATTTCTGGACACGTCAGAGTGTTTTCTTTCGAATGCTATCAATTATATGCATAGTCGAGCATCTTTTTGTGACAAAATATCTTGTTTAAAACGGGAACATTTTTCATCCAAAAATGAAATAGCGCCCCCATAGATGTAAGAGGTTAACTGCCTTTTGAATGGGGTATAGTGTAATTTCTCAAGGGACTTGTTGAGTTTGCCAGATTTCCTACAATTTACAAGGTGTGAATGAAAACCTTTACTTACCCCCCAAAACAAGAATCAAATAAAATAAAATTGTATTTGTCACATGCGCAGGATACAGGTGTAGGCCTTACAGTGAAATGCTTACTTACAAGCCCTTAACCAACAATGCAGTTTAAGAAAAATAAGTGTCAGGTAAAAAATAAATTAGTAAGAAATAAAAAATAACAAATGATTTAAAGAGCAGCAGTAAAATAACAGTAGCGAGGCTATATACAGGGTGTACCGGAACAGAGTCAATGTGCGGGGAAACAGATTAGTCGAGGTAATTGAGGTAATATGTACATGAAGGTAGAATGGGGCTCATTATGTACAGAAGCATGACAAGAACAGTACATACAGGTCTTTTATGTCACTATAACTACCTGTAAAAGTGACCTCCGCATGTCCCTCCCTGGCTAAACTAGAGGAGTAGAAACCATTTCCCCCTCTCGCTGTCTCTCGCTCTCTCCCTCTCTCTCTATCTTTTCCCCCTTCCTTCCTCTCGCTGTTTGTCTCCATCTCTCTTCCTCTCCCTCGTCATCTATCTCTCTCCCTCTATCTCCATTTCTCTTCCTCTCCCTTGCCACCTCTCTCTCTCTCCCCCTCACTCCCTGGATAAACTCTCTCATTTTCAATTTCAATTCAATTAAACTTTCAATTGAAGGGGTTTTATTGGCATGGGAAACTCTCTCTTTCTCTCCCTCGCCACCTCTCTCTCTCACCTTCACTCCCTGGCTAAAAACTCTCTCTTTCTCTCGCTCTCTCTCGCTCTCTCTCTCTCTCTCGCTCGCTCGCTCTCTCTCTCTCGCTCTCTCGCTCTCTCTCTCTCTCGCTCTCTCTCTCAAATTACCCTGGAGATCCCACTGCCAAATTAGATTTTAGCTCTGTTAGCATGTTGAATATGTACCGAGGGAGAAGAACTAGAGTTAGTTAAAGAAGTACTGTACTGGCTTTATAAAGGAAATCTTGGCCTGACATTAAATCCTATTTTATCTAATGCTCTTTTCTATTGTTTGTCATTTTGAAACTAACAAGTTCAACGGTGTTCTCTGTCGGTTACTCTGCATTTATTTTAGAGTTGAATTCACTGATCTGAAAGTCTAGACTCATCCAATTAGTGGTTTTACAATATACCCCAGTTTCTCATTATTTGCAGTAATTAGGCATGCAGTTATTTTGGCAACATTTGATCTATTCATTCGTTTTTGATCAAAGGCCGGAGTGGCATGGACTCTGTTGCCCGTGTCCATTACTTATGCTCTTGGCATTTCAGAAAAGTTTTCCCGTATGTGCTTTTAGTAAAGATTTTCTGTCAACGTTTAGGCAAACGAGTTCCCATGAATCCATAAGCGGCGGTCTCTAAACTTTTCTAATGAGCACAACAGTAAATTATCCCTGGGGTACAACGGTACTGACAAAGTCAGCCTGCTGATACACTGGGCAGCTGCACCTGTGATTGACAGCCAGCGCTGAGCCTGGCCATGCTGTTCAGATGGATTTAGGCTCATGGGACTGAGGCCTCTCTCTGTCTGGTCCAACCTGCTATCCTGTGCTGGAAATATAGACCTATCTGGTGAAAGCCATACTTCCTATCACCTCTCTATACGGGTGCATTGGCCCTATACTTTATCATAGTACTGACACTGGACTAATTGTTCACTTTTACTTGAATTGGATCCCCTCCCCCGCATACACACACACCTACTCACTCCACATCCCTGTTGATTCCTTCGACCAGGTATGATCAATCCTCACACGTCTTTGAAATGAAGATCTGACTCTGAAGAGAGGGAGGATTTGACCCACAGAGGGCTTCAAGTAGACTGAAAATATAATCCCCTCTAATTTATCCCTCTTTATTTCCCCTGCAGTTGATTGTTTTCAGGTTAAATGTTAATTGGGCAGGAGCCCAGTGCTTCTCTTCTTTTTAATGACTCCAACTTTCATTTCGTCCGCTGCTTTGACAGCGCCTTAGCAGGTGGATTAATCCACTGGCAGAACGAGCTGATTTGCAGCTGAATACACAGTTAAAAAGGTAAAGATAAAGCAATCAACAAATCTTTTGGAAGACATTTTCTAGACTAGGACACTAAAACGGTATGGTGGAACCGGATGTTGTTTAGATGCTCGACTACGGTTCCTAGACCATTTAATATGCAGCATGGATACTGAAATCCGTGAATACTACAGAGCTACAGGATAGTGTGTGTGTGTGTGTGTGTGTGTGTGTGTGTGTGTGTGTGTGTGTGTGTGTGTGTGTGTGTGTGTGTGTGTGTGTGTGTGTGAGAGAGAAAGAGAGAGGACAGCAAGTAAAAGAGAGAGAAATATGAAAAAATAGAGACAGAGAGGGAGTCAGGATGTGCAAACGTATTTATTTTGACAGATGAAACGGATTTTTGGCATCCCGGGATGGCATTTAATCTAGGTCGCCTATGGACTTAACCTCTGATCCTGCATCAGTACTGCCTCAAAGTGTTAAAATGCATGGAAAACATAGAATGCTTGGCTTCTGGCTTCACGCCACGTACACTGGATTTCTTTAAACACTGAATTTAATTTAGCCTCCTCTGTTCCTTTCTCCTCCCCCATTCATTATACCTCATATATTTAACATAATCCATGTTCCTTTCTTTCCTCCCACTGTCTTCTTTCCATCCATCCTTCTTTTATGTTCGTTATTCCTCTGCTTCATTACAGAATCATGCAAAACGTGGAGGTTCGTAATATAGGCACAGTTAGGCACAGCTAGTGGTCAGTGAAACTATGATGGCCTGGTATGGATTAAAAGCCAATGGAAGGATATGATCACATAAAATCGTGGTGAAACACCCTATATCAGTGATGTGCAGTCGGGGTAGGCAGGGTTGGCAGCGCTTACCCCCGTGATAATCTAATATTAAAGCTGTTATTAAGCTCAAAATCCCAACATTTGCTAAAACTCGATCAAAACCTCAGGAAAGGCGCCAGCCTTTTCCCCCCAATGTCCTCATCCAATCAAATCGTTGAAGAGCCACGCCGTTCCTGACTCCAGTTACCGTTAATGGACACGGTCAGCTTTTGGGAACAAACGGATCGATCTGGCGTTAAATGAGCAGCAAAAACAAGTGACCATCCACAATGACAATGCTAAGGTAAAGGAAAACTGCGATTTTGAAGGACCTTATTAGAGCAACATGCTACTTCGGGAAACAGGAGTTAGCATTGCAGCGGTAATGGCGAGAGCACAAGCTCATGTAACCGTGGCAACTATGTGGAGTTATAGCATACTTTTGCTGATGAAGACAAAAGGTTAGCTAGACACTTGGAGACTTCCACCGTGTTTTTCGGGTACATCAAACAGAATACAGGTTTGACTGAAGCATTCAGTGATGTGATTTTGAAAGGACACTACAGATGAGATGAAGGAGGACACGTTTGTCGCATTCGATGTAGATGAGGCCACAGGTGTTACAAACAAACACCAGATATCTTTGCTGTGGCTAAAAGCAAAGTCAAGGAGGAGCTTTGGGGAATGGCGTGAGGGATGACCTGTGGCCTTGGCGGATTATGTATTGGGAGTGTTGGGGAAGTACAGCTGCGCCATCATGTCAATTGAGATTAAAAATGAATAAACGAGATGTCTACAAGGCTGTCACCGTGATTTGTTTAACACTTTTTTGGTTACCACATGATTCCATATGTGTTATTTCATAGTTTTGATGTCTTCACTATTATTCTACAATGTAGAACATAGTACAAATAAAGAAAAACCCTTGAATGAGTAGTTATGTCCAAACGTTTGACTGGTACTGTATATGTGTGTGTAATAATATTTCAAATAATAATACTTTTATGTGTGTAAATCCATTGTGAAAGGCTATGGAGTTTTCACTGCAAATTACTTCTGTGAAATGTGTCCATATATTGTTTTTTTTTGTGTGCCACCTATCAGTTGTAACTGTGGATGTTACATCGGTCTGTGGCTGAGTTGAGCATTGTGCCATTTTGTCGGATGATATCAAATATGCCACCATCATTGTGTATCTTCGCCACGTTGGTATTTACATTTGGTGACATTTTTGTCACTCTGGTTGTTGGAACTATCTGTTATATGGTGAACTTGGGCTTCATCAAGGTTTCTTTGTGTGTAAATCTGGCTTTGACAATAGCCAGTGCCTACCCAGCCACCAACCTCACCGCACGTCACTGCCCTATAGAGTTAATGACTCCAGGAGGTATAGCGAGGCAACACATGAAACAACACTCATTTGCTCACACAGAAGGCTACAGGTGTAGTTTGAGTAAATAGTGGGTGGTCATTTGATTCACAATCTTGTTCAAGTAGGTCTCTCATCTGGCAAAGCGTTAGACCCCCAAGCTTTCTGTGTCATCCTTAGTAGTCAGATGTAGGGCTTTTGAAAGAGATGATTCTCTCCCAGACAGAGAGGCTGACAGATAGACAGCGCTGTGATAAAGTGTGGTTGTACAGTAGGTTGCCTGTTCAGTAATTGGTCCAGTGTGGCTTTACTTGGCTGGAGAGAGAGACTGTCTACTGTCTATCTACCACCCAGCAGGACTAGGCTGACTGTCTCTCTTTGTCTGAACCAACAGGCAACCATTAAAAGCTCGTTACCAACACTTCTGGAGAGGATTCAAATTGTCATGAAAGAGAGAGAACTTTTTCTGTCATCAATTAATTGAACTCTTGGAGAAGTACTTTGTTTGAAAGTTCTCGTCTTTACAGAGGAGCAGACATTTGTTTGTTTCTTTCTAAACGAGTTCTGTACAACCTTGCTTAATTGATTAATTAAAACGTTTTTCTTTTTATCTTAGCTAATATGGAATGGAATGGAATGGAATGGTGGGGCGGGTATCTGTTTTAATTCATGTTAGGACTCTTTTATTATTTGTGTGTTATGTTGGAACTGCCTTCTTGGCCTGGTCTCCCTTGAACAACAATTAAAAAATAAATGTTTCTTCACGTTAATGGTGAAGTTCCTGGTTTACTTCCAGATTCAAACCATACTTCTTGCTTCAGACTAAGGTGAACTAAAAATGGTAATAGTGTCATGTGCTAAGTTATTAGTGCACCAATCTCACCCATTACTTTCCCGGTAATAAGGTGGGATGGGGGTGATGACAGCCCACTATAAAAGCGTATCTATCTGTGATATATCACACCCATCCCAGCTTAACAGCTGCTCATCTCAACACCACATGGAAGGATGTCTTCAGGAAAAGGCATGTGGGCCTGGTCCAGAAACACCCTACTACTTCCTCCCTAGGCACTTTATGTACATGTTTAATTGGTTGGACAGTTAGCAATGTAGTTGTAGCTCAACCTCTGATCGCTAACCCCCCCGCCCCCCCATATTGATCTACTCCTTTCACACCGATGCCTAGGGTGTATTAGGTAGGGGGTATCGGTTGTTTCTGGCCAACAAGTACTAGGTTGACCCTGTACAACTGGTTCCCGCTGAGTATCAGCCTGCTTCCAGCCAGCTCGCGAAAAGCTCATCTCAGGTAGGAGTGAGAACACCTGGACTAACGCGTGGCCTATCTCTAAGAGATCTCATCTGTAGCTGCCCAGCGGGGTAGCCTGCCTCAGCCTCACACACTGTCAGCAAGGTTGGCTATGCCTGATTTCTTGGAAGGGAGCACTGTAGGGGGCCTACGTTTCCAGCTCATCTCTGTTTTTTGTTTTTCTCTATGTGACTTACTTAATGCTCCCTTTGACAATTCATTCTGAGCTGCCGGTAGCTAGCACCTTTAGTGCCATTTTTTTTTTTACCTTGGATTGGATTCAGGGTTGACAACACAGTAGGACATCAAGGGAATGTACTTAATAAAGGGCGACTGTCCTTGAAAACCAACTTCTTCTTTTGAAAACTGCCTATGTGGCATCAATATGAGTCAGAAACATGTATTCTAGTGTCAAAATTGACGACAAAGTGTAAATAGGATAATTGGTCAATGGTCAAAATACTATCTCTCCTGGAAATCACCTAACCACCATTGATAATGTAATGTGTATACTGTATGTTTGTCTTGTATGTTGTAACGAGGTGCCAATGGACTATTCCTGGGCCCGAGTGAGTAATGCCAACCAGTCAGTGCAATGCTGGCACATGTCCTTTGTGAATCAGGATCTCTGATTGGCGAAGTTTAACTGTGTATTTACTTTTGGCTTACGACTGTATGGTGACAATCTTTCTCTCTCTCCCCCCTCTGTGATATAAAAGCTGGGTCGGATATAGGAGCTGAAGTCAGGCTCCTTCATGACCAGTATCTCTGATGAGGGTTCCT
The DNA here is from genome assembly GCF_036934945.1 of Oncorhynchus masou masou. NCBI lineage: Eukaryota > Metazoa > Chordata > Actinopteri > Salmoniformes > Salmonidae > Oncorhynchus > Oncorhynchus masou. The sequence goes on along the minus strand of NC_088237.1, from coordinate 11,188,433 downwards.
GGAGCTGATCTACACTGCACTGCCCATCAGGCATTGAGAAAACCCTCAGAAGGGACAAAGGGTGATTACTAATAAGACAGTACATCACAATAGTTTAGCAATATCACCCTTTCAATACATGCCACTCATGAACTCTTCCTCGTTTTCTACAGATGGAGGACAGAAGAGATGCTTTTGAAATCAGTCCTCTGACTGAAAGACAGGTCAATACTGATGTCTGAATTTTGGTATTATTGCTTACTATTATACAAGACACATGTAGTGTATGTGGGGGGGGGGTCTTCAAACGTGTACGGAACACCACACAGGAAGGTATAATATTTGCACAATGTTATATTAGCAAAGCACTGCTTCTACGGAAGGACGGTATATTCTACATAGAACTGTTACACTTGGAAGTTATTAAAACACTTTATTTCGAATATCTACAGAAGTTCAGCAATTTGCACCCTTCTCATATCACTCTGTAGTCTACTGACCAACGCAGAGCATTCTCTGGAGGAAGCTTGGAATTGGTCAGTAGTCTACAGAAGGGCATGAAAAGAGTACCATCCTGCATCTCACGTCTGCCTGTAGTTATTGATCTCCGCCTGCTGGACCCGTGGGTTGAGGCAAACTCTTTCATATTCAGGAGGGAGTGTCATTCACTTACACCCCTCCAGACACCTGACTGCACCTGTCCATAACCTGTAGTAAAAAAAGATGGAAGGAACTTCATTATTCATTGGAGACTTGAAGACAGAACCTCACCCAGAGACCTGTGTGTTAGACAGCCAAATCCTTAGATTTGGACCAACAGAATACCATTCTAGTTCTGGTTAGACAGTTGAAGTTGTACTCTACACGCAACTCATTTTCATTTGCTAGGTAAGTGTGGTCATACTGTCTTTATAATCCATATATTTACAGTATAACATGTTTTGTCTTTGTAAGACGAACACACTCATCAAATCTTTTGTTGATAAATGTATCTATACTGTTACGAACCGGCTCAAAGCCCGTAACAAAAGGGAGACAACGTGGAGATAAGGAGTAACAAAACATATTTACTAAATAAAGTAAACTAAGTACAATATACAATGGTGTGTGTAATCAGTAATCAGTAGTGTAAGTGAGTGTTTTGGCATGCATGAATGTGATAATGCAGGGTGTTGAAAGGTGCCAAAGCAAACAACCAAAAACCACCAAGATACACAACAAAATCTATAAAGGTGTCTGCATGGAGAGAGTCTCTTCCATGAATGAGGGAGTGGTGTATTTATCCTGGGACACACCGGCCCAGGTGTTTCCCATGTAGCTGACGACCCTCCCGACTCCGCCCAGCAGCATCCTAATAAGGAAACAAGAACAAAGAGAGAATACGGCAGACAGAGTGGGAGGGTCGTCACACCGATCGATATGCACACATATCATATACTTAAGGAAAGATAAGACAAAACTGGCCAGTACTAGAATGTTGTGTCATAGGACAGCTGAGCTGACTCAAGAACGGTCATTCAACATCCAGTTGATATCGTTTCCTCAGTAACATGACGTAATGAAATGTTGAAACTAAGTTGCAAGACGTTTTCTTAGCAAGGTGTTGTCGAACGAGTGTCTAATGAAACACATTTCAGACACTGGCTCTTGCTACCTTGCCATTACTGATTTGACAGAGAAATATCAGTGAGATAGGCTAGCCAGCTGCAGCTATCACCGAGCTATGCTAGTCAGCTGCAGCTATCACCGAGCTATGCTAGTCAGCTGCAGCTATCACCGAGCTATGCTAGCCAGCTGCAGCTATCACCGAGCTATGCTAGCCAGCTGCAGCTATCACCAAGCTATGCTAGCTAGCTGCCTCCAGCTTGGCCAAACACCAGGTCAGAGCAGACTTTAGCCTGCACTTAGAACTGAAATAGCTGACCATCTTGAGATGGCGAGTCTGTCAGGAGGGGAGAAGTCCTCAAATTCAAAACGTTGTTCTCTCCCTAGCAAAGCTAGCCTAGTTTACCAGGCTGCACTCACAACAGCCCTTGTTTGTTGTGACGGAATGGCAAAGACAAACCCAGGAAACACACACATCAAACCACACCCTCGAGACAACTCTTGTATTACCTTCAATCATGGTCGCTAGCATTTCTTAATGAGCATTGATGAAAAAACGACATTTAAGCTGCAAATGGGGCTCCCATATGCATACATGTAAATCTTCCTATGGGGATGGGCACTAGTGGTATTGGCTATGAGATACAATGTGTGTCTATGCCATTGTTTTTGATGAGAATGGTATTTAGAAGCTGTTTATAATGTGACGCTGCCAATAAAATGAGGAGGGAGTCATAACACCAGACACAGAGTTACTTTGGCAGCGTTATCACCCGTTATTTGTCTTTCTCGGTAAACAAATCCACAGCTTCGTTGTTTCCACAGAAGCCGCATTGGAAAACACTGTGACAAACGGGCTGGTCGTAAAGATAGGCTATTGATCAGCCTGACTTGTTTGCTTCGTGTCTGACTGTCAGTCCTCCCCATTTCAGTCCCGCAGACCTTGGAGAGAGTGATGCACGCACTGGTGTGGGGGGAGTCTGGGAGACTTCCTTGTTCCCTCTATGAAGCTCTTGGCTGAAAGTTGGAGATCAGTGTAGATCCCTGGGGGTTTAGGGTCAGGGAGGCTGAACACCTTAGAAATCGCTAGTACAACACTTTGACTAAGCTCCCTGGGTGGGTGGATGGATGGATGACGGGTGTGGAGGAAAGTGGGGTTTCTCCACACCACAACAGCCATTGTTTTTGAAGTTAAGGGAATGTTTCAGTGTAACTGAGACATTGTGGAGGAGTTTACTTGGATATCGTGTTTTGTGGAGGAAAGTTTTTTCACCAGCGATATCAGCCAGCTTCCTAGCTTCTCCAACGCGTACTATAACATCCCTTTTAAATACATTGCTGCATTTGACAAATACAAGAACGAAAACTCAGAAAACTATACAGAGGAAGAATGTACAGGAAGTGTTTGTTTCTCTACTGGCCATAGCTAATATGAAGTCAATTAATCCGATTCTTGATATGCCACACCTGTCAGGTGGATGGATTATCTTGGCAAAGGAGAAATGCTCACTAACAGGATGTAAAGGATTTTGGCGAAATAAGCATTTTGTGCATTTTTGTGCATGTGACCAACACTTTACATGTTACTTTTATATTTTTGTTCAGTATACATAGTTACGTTTTATATTCATTGACAGATTCTGAGGTTGATGTAAATTTTGGGGCATATCAGAAGGAAATTCTGTATGTGAAAATCACTGCACCACACACACACACACACCACAGTACTGTACAGCTAACCTTGTGGGGACACACAATTCAGTCCATTCAAAATCCTATTTTCCCTAACTCTAAACCCAACCCTAACCTGAACCCTAAAACTTTACCTTAACCCTAAACTTAACCCTAGCTCCTAACCATAAAATTAACCCTAGGTCCTAACCCTAACCCATAACATAATTCTAACTCTATCACTAATTCTAACCTTAACCCTAAACCCCCTAGAAATATAATTTGACCTTGTGGGGACTAATAAAATGTGCCCGGTTGCTCCAATTTAGGTTTGTTTACCATTCAAGTGTGGACCAGAAAACACACACACACACATACACACACTAATTCAAGCAGCTTGTAACAAACCAAGGCTGAAAGGCCCCTCCATTAGTGAACCATTCCCTTCACCAAACACCCAATGAAGCTAAATGCCGCTCTTGTCTTAAAATCAGCCACTCTGGAGAAGAGGTGAAAACAGGACTGTCAGCAAAACAAAAGCACAACTCTTCACAGTTTCTTTGTCATAAACCCTGAAGAATAAAAAATACATCTACAGCAGTTGCCATGTTTTGTGTGTGTGTGGGTGTGCATGTGCTTTTGTGTGTGTCTCTGTCTGTGTATGCCTCTGTCTGTGTCTCTGTGTGTCTCTGTCTGTGTGTGTCTCTGTCTGTGCGTGTCTCTGTCTGTGTGTGCCTCTGTCTGTCTGTGTGTCTCTCTGTCTGTCTGTGTGTCTCTCTGTCTGTGTGTGTGTCTCTGTCTGTGTGTGTGTGTCTCTGTCTGTGTGTCTCTCTGTCTGTGTGTGTCTCTGTCTGTGTGTGTGTGTCTCTGTCTGTGTGTGTTTCTGTTAGTGTGCTTCTTCAGGCCAGCTCCTTGAAAATAATGAAGTGGGGCTGCTCTGTATCTGCAGAGATCCTTCCCTGTAAGGAGAGAGACATGACACAGGGGATAGAAAGCCAGTGCTTTTAATAAAAAATCATCCCTTTTTGTCACAGCCAGCCAGGGTGAAGTAAAAGGCATTTGCACAGTGTCAATAGGAGATTTATTTTCTCCCCTTTCTTTCCCCCCATTCACTGAAAGTCGAATGCAACAAAATGGGGAGCCAGCGCCTCAGTACCACTGTCATTGATATTCTTCCAAATGGTTTTGCCTCCTTCAGAGGGGCCGATCTCTCCCGCTGTACATTTTCAGGCTACCGAGTGGCTCCGGAAAGACACACTTATCATCGGTAAGAGATGACTTTGAGTCTGCCATTTATTCCCCACGCCTCCTGAAAGACAATGGAGGAGTCTCTGGTGGCAAAGGGGTTATTGAATTCAAATGCTTTTTGTGGTGCTTATATTTGTCCTATCTCATCCATGTACAAGCTTGTATTACATGCATGAATTGGACATTTGGAGTGGAGTCACAGCCAGCCGTTATCAACGGCGACCCTGGAACAATTGGAGTTAAAGCACCGTTCTCCAGGGCACGTCAACAGGGAATCAAACAAGCGACCATTCGGTTACTGGCCCAACGCTCTAACCCCTAGGTTACCTGCCACCGAAATCATAAACCAGAGGAGGTGCGACAGGACAGAGTGAAAGTTGGAGGAGGAGGCTGGGAAGCAGTGTTGTTCCAGATTGATAGGTTGAAGATGGGTCGTAGGTGGAAGTGTCTGAGGCGAGGACTGTGCCAGTTCTAGCTTCATGAGGGCATGAAACAGGATTAAAGGAAGCATATCAACAGGCATGTGAACATCCTTATAAGGTCACAGTGTTCCCTTGTGAAGCGTCATCTTACATAGATATCCTGTAGACTGTCTTGGGAACTGATACTTTTGCTTTAAGTTCTTTGGTGCTCGTGCAGCACTGCCATATGCTGCTGTTTTTGATGGTCTAATTACAGAATATGGTACACAGTTCCTACAAATGATATACTGTGCATATTTGCAGTTTTGTGTTAGTACACATCGACATAGCTTCAGGCCATGTGTTCCCCTAAAAGGAATATGTCATTTTGGCAAGAAGAAACCTCAAAAGCAATTGCATCACTCAGTACAAAGTAGAACATGTCCCATGAGTGAAATTGGTTCTTGACTTTGAGTGACTGATTTCTCACTCCGGTGTGTCATCTTTCAGCTGGTGTGGTCTGTCTGTGGCTGCTGAGAGGGGTCGTTTCTGGGAAAGATGTCTTGAAAATAGCCATTGGACGCCTGCAGGGAGGAATCCGATTTGGCCTGCTGGTGACTTGGAAGATGACTTCCTTCCTGCCTCAATTTTCTCCTGAGGTATAAAGTGACTCATCAACCCCTGCAGTGATTTTCTATGACTTTCAGGTAGAAACGGACACACACACACACACACACACTTTACTATTAGCCAGGACCCCATCTGCAGCTCTATTTACATCCAAAAGGAAAAAGATGCAGCATTACCGTGTGTCGACGCACGCAGGAGGAAACTTTCCAACCTCTTTTGCTTCCCGTGGTCCTAAATGGCAGGGAATCCAATCTCTGCTGTGGGGCGGCATGAAATAAGAAGCTGTGGTCACAGACTAATATGATCTGTGACAGCCTGTTGGATGGAAGCAATACGCTGCAGCGGATTGGCTTACCCTGATAAGCTGAGGAGGCCTTTCTTTTCCCCTCAGATGAAATATGTGTGGATGCTACAAAGGTAGCTTCTTTTCCAAGTCCCAATGTAATGCTTTTTAAGAGAGCCCCTCCCTTCTCTCTTTTTCCATCTATCCCTTCCTCCACTCTTTTCCTTGGCTTCTACCTCTGTATCTGTATCTCAGATGGGTTTTTTCCACGCCGCAGGCAGACAAGCTCACTTTTAGATTAGTCTGCCGCTGTCGTCTCACCGCCTCTCATGTTGTTTTCATAGTTGACAATCCAAAGTGGATGGTATGATAATTCAAATGGGCTCTCAGTCCCTTAACAGGAGGAAATATGTGCATAAATGTACCAGCCCAGGCAGACACAGCCAAGCACAGGATATACACTATACAAAACTATGTGGACACACCTTCAAATTTGGCTATTTCAGCCGTACCCCTTGCTGACAGGTGTATCAAATCAAGCACACTGCCATGCAATCTCCATATACAAACATTAGCAGTAGAATGGCTCGTACTGAAGAGCTCAGTGACTTTCAATGTGGCACCGTCATAGGATGCCACCTTTCTAAAAAGTCAGTTCGTAACATTTCTGCCCTGCCAGAGCTGCCCTGGTCAGCTGTAAGTGCTGTTATTGTGAAGTGGAAATGTCTAGGAGCAACAATGGCTCAGCCGCGAAGTGGTAGGCCACACGAGCTCACAGAACGAGACTGCCAAGTGCTGAAGCGTGCAGCGCGTAAAAACTGACTGTCTTCAGTTTCAACACTCACTACCGAGTTCCAAACTGCTTCTGGAAGCAATGTCAGCACAAGAACTGTTCGTCGAGAGCTTCATGAAATTGGTTTCCATGGCCAAGCAGCCGCACACAAGCCTAACATCACCATACGCAATGCCAAGTGTCGGCTGGAGTTGTGTAAAGCTCGCTGCAATTGGACTCTGGAGCAGTGAAAATGCGTTCTCTGGAGTGATTAATCACATTTCACCATCTGGAAGTCCAACGGACAAATCTGACCAGGAGAACACTTCCTGACATGATGCATAGTGCCAACTGTAAAGTTTGGTGGGGGAGGAATACTGTTTTATTATGGTTTGAGCTAGGCCCCTTAGTTCCAGTGAAGGGAAATCTTAACGCTACAACATACAATGACATTCTAGAGGATTCTGTGCTTCCAACTTATTGGCAACAGTTCGGGGAAGGCCCTTTCCTGTTTCAGCATGACAATGCCCCAGTGCACAAAGCGAGGTCCACACAGAAATGGTTTGTCGAGATAGGTGTGGAAGAACTTGACTTGCCTGCACAGAGCCCTGACCTGAACACCATCGAACACCTTTGGGATGAATTGGAATGCCGACTGCCTAATCGCCCAACATCAGTGCTCGACCTCACTAATGCTCTTGTGGCTGAATGGAAGCAAGACCCCGCAGCAATGATCCAACATCTAGTGGAAAGCCTTCCCATAAGAGTGGAGGCTGTTATAGCAGTAAAGGGGGAACCAACTTCATACTAATGTCCATGATTTTGGAATGAGATGTTTGATGAGCAGGTGTCCACATACTTTCTGTCATGTATTGTTTCTATTAGTGAACTAGATGATTGAATTAACAATCGACAATTAGAATTTTGAATTAGTTCCATTTCTTGAGATCTGCTTTTGTAGTTTTGAAGGTCATACCCTGTCTGTTCTTTGGTATCATTTCATTGCCTTCATTTTCACAGCGTTCAAAAATATTGCTCAAACATTTAATTGGTGAAATGTGGTCACTCGCTCCCTGCGGTCATAATTTAGAAATGGGATGCTCCAGATTAAATGGTGATTCATTTGTACACCACACAGATGCACATGAGCATTCGCATCTCCCCAGCTCTGATCACTGAACAGCACCATGAGTTGAATTCACAAGCAGCACCCCTGTTCTATGTTTACAGCGCATATCGATGAACATCTAGACGTAATATGTTGCTCCATTGATTCTTCATTATAGTAATTCCCTGAAGTGTTTTAATGTGCTATGACAGTGCCAGGGTACACAATTAATTTGGGAGTTCCATTAAAACAGAATCATTAAAGGCATGGCACACAACATTTCATAATTAAAATGGCGGCAGGGAAAAAAACGGTCTAAGGTCTCGTTAGTATTGTGACTATGTTATGTTTTGTTTGCTTGACTAAGTGAAATAACTAATGATGAATGTTAGATATGGCTGCTTATCTAGCTGTCTGCCTCGCATTTTATAAGCATGTGAGCCACCATTAAAATAAGGGTTTGTTAATGAAATTCATAAATATCAAAACATGACCTAACAAGGTTTAAGGTAATGGAAAATGTTAATTGCAAAAAAATTCTAAGCATATTCTTCAAACCGTATTAACGTAAACAGAGTGTCTTCTCTTCCTGTTTTTTTTATTTTTAGAAACACAAACAATTAACCTTCCGCCAACTCGGCTCACAACGCTGACAAACATTTCTTGTTGAACATAATTGTTTATCATAATTTCAGATATGATATTGACTATTAGAAACGCAGCAGCACACTGTAGACCTATGTTGGAAAGAGCCCAAGATAAACCTCTTTCTAATGAAATGTGAAGAAATCCGATACTGTTTTTCCTTCTATACACATGGCGCCATGGCGATGGAATAATGCCACAGGAAAGATCCATACGGGGATAATGAGATGCAATTGATTAATGAATCTTCTGTGAAAACAGCTCTTATTCTAGGAAATTGAAATAACGTGAGGGTGATTTCCCCAGCCATGATTAATGATGTTTTGGGCATGTGTCTAATGGTATTTACACAATGCACAGAATCAACAGGGAGGAAATTAGCTATTTCCATAGCACTCTCTGCAACAATGACTATTCATTCATGTTGATGTGTCGTCCTGATTGTGATGTACGATGATTAAAGGGCTTGGTTATCAGTGCTCTGATTACACCATGCCACATGTGGCTGGGGGATAGGGAGTAAGTCAATGAACCTGTTGATATTCTACTGTATGTGTTTGTATGTGGCGATAATGCTTTATTTTGATTGTTGCTGTATGCAATCAATATTCAAGTGATGTCTAGTCAAGTAGGGACTAGGTGTTCAACATTTGTTACAGCCGGGCCTATCTTGCGACCCTTCATTTTAGAAGTGCTGTACTTGTGAGTGTGATTGAATGATAGTATAGGCGCACTGGGGGAGGGGGGGCTTGAGTGGCTTGGGCATAGAGGACATACGACATTGGGGGGGTTGATTAGAAGACTGGTACAAGACAAGACTGGTAGAAGACTGGTAGAAGACTGGTAGAAGACTGGTTGAAGAATGGTAGTAGAATGGTAGGCCCAGAGGAAAGTTTATTCCTCCCTATCCTCTCAGACCTCCACTGTGGGGGTCGTCCTTCACCATGTGGCCCTGTTGATTATTAAGGGCTTGTTTTAAGGGCCTGGCACCATGCTACCGTGGAGTCTCAAATGGGACTCTATTCCCTATTTACCTGTTCATGTAGTGCACTACATTTGACCAGGTACCCATAGAGCTCCAGTCAAAAGTAATGCAAGTAATGCACTATTAGGGAATATGGTGCCATTTGGGACGCACATCAGAGAGAGAGAGAGAGGAAACTTGGGAATGGAGTGTAGCTTATTACCGTGTAAGCACACACACTCTCTAGGGAGCGAGGCCTACGGATATCTAAACCATGTCCTCCACTTGTTCCGACACTGAAAGGTCACTGCATGATTTATGCGCCTGTTTTGTAAGTTAGATGGGGAGCTCGCACGCTTTTGGTTTCAGGCACTTGACCGATGAAAATATGAAAAATGAACAATTCAATTCAATTCATGAATGTATTTACAAGGGCAAATGTGAGATGAAGCTGTTCCCGGAGTTGTTGTTTAAATAAGTGAGATGCGTTTGCCTGTCTGTGTGTTTTTGGGGTGCATTGTGTGTGCATTCACTCTGTGCACATTCGTATTTCATCCATTCATTCATGACTTGGGCTTATGTCAGTTTGCTGCAGGCAGAATCCACACGACAGAAGTCCATGTTACATTCCAGAACACCAATCACTGGGGAAAGAGAGAGATGGGAGCTTTAGTTCTTAATGGCACTAGATGTCCTCGCTGACGTTATAGTAGGTGACAAGGTACTCCATTGTACGTCCTCCATAACAGCACCACGTTGCTCTTAACCACATCGTGTCATTTATTTTCCACTCTGCATTTCTGAATTTTAACATGCCCAAATGCATTTGGGGTGTTTCCCCCCGAGGGCTGTTCGAAGGGTGTTGGAGTTTCACAACAAAAACCACCAAGAAGAGGTATGGTATTGTTTTCAGTGTAGCATTTAGCAGTACAAATTCCTCTGCATGGTTTGCATCATTTATGTAAAAGTGGCATAGGGAATTCACACCCTCACTCAGATATAAAGAAGTGAATCTGGGTGAACCTCGAAATCAATCCCAGCTGCTGGGTAAAATACATGTACATCACTGTATTAAATCAGGCGAACATAATGACATCTCATTGCTTGATCCTGGAGGGATTTTTGACTAAATGTAGATAGATATAGACACTGTCATCATGTTACTAACGTGGTAGGGGTGAGCCCCAAAAATGCTAATTAGTGAGACTCTGAGAGAGGCTGATCTGCTCAAAACTTGGGATTCAAAGTGATCTAAGTGTTAGCTATTCCTGTGATGGTACAGTTGTACGTTGCTATGGTGCAGCTGCAGCGCTGTAAGTCATGTTTGATGGTATGCTGATATTCTCCCATATCCGAGAGTAATCTAAAGTACCGTTCTGTACCATCCATCCCAGCACTTTAGAGAGATATGCTGCCATGCACTGATGATGAGAGATCTAGCTGCTTTTCGGGGACAGCACCCCTGGGACAGAGGGGCTGAGTGGTACGTTCCGAATTGGAACAGAGAAGGAGACACAATCCCGGCCCTCCTCCTCCTCTACCATCTCCTTTTCCTCAGCCACCTGACAGAGAGCTGGTCCCTCTGCACGTGTCAACACGAGGGAGGCCATGCTAGCCGCTCCTTGTCCCCATTGAGCAACACTGAGGTGCATGTCAGGTCAATTAGTGACACTGCTCTTACATTTTCCACCTTTCATCAGTGTGTCTTTACTCATGCAGCGTGCTAGCTGCTTGACGGGTGTGCGATCACTCAACCTAGCCTTAGCCTAGCCTAGATTTGCCCCACATAAACCAGCTTGTGTTTCAGTCACCACGCCGCGCACAGAGTGAACGTGCTGTCTGTCAACCCAAGCACTAGCATAGCTATCATGAATTTGAGCTTTTCTCTCTCCGCTGTTCCATTGTGGTAGAATGACTGTTGTCATATTTTCACATTTTCCATGGAGGGTAAAGAAGAGTGACGGTTAGCTAATGTTTTGATGTGGTGAGGTGCTTTGAAGCCACAGAGAGTGGCAGTTGCAGTTCTGTTCTGTGGGGAGATAATAGAGAATGGATTTGAAAACATTTCTGCATGGCCGGGCAAGGTCGGGTCTCGGTGGCGCTGCTAGCTTGTCCGTCAGGCGCTATTCGGCCACCTGCCGGGGTCCTCACAACAGAGTCACACATGGCAGATCAAAGCAGCTCATCAGCCCTTTGTTTTATTGGGTTTAATGCAATGTTCTGTTAATTTATGCATATGTAATTGATCTGAAGGTATTAGCGGCTAATTGACATCAACTGGGTGATAACGTTCACATGGCAGTCAAGCAGCAGCTGGTTCTCTGCTCTCAGAGACAGGCAGCAAGATACGCTCTGTGTCTTTGTCTCGTTGTCAGCAAAGTTAAAAGCGAACAAAACTGCGTTACCTTCAATAGTCTATAATGCATTTATTATGTGACAGTCCTTAGTAATTGGATTCTATGGTCGTAAACACTTTGGACTATTTTATTCCTTACTGTTGTTAAACTTTGATTTTATTTGATTGTATTTGTCCATAGACCTAGTCACTGCTTTGCCCTATAATGCTTAGTACAAGGTCAATGTTCCTAACTTGAATAGGGTGCAGAAGTTTGAAACAATCCTGCTTGTGGGCGTACACCCTGCTTCTCTAAAACACTACGCCTATAACACCACCTATAACACCACCTATAACACCACCTATAACACCACCTATAACACCACACCACAGCGATGTATGGCCAACTGCCTTATTGTTCCACAGCATCTCTCCAGTGCTAAAGCCACCTTAACAGGGGAATAAGTCTTGCTTCCCACTCCTCAAATGGTGTGATCGTCTGTCACACTCTTTCTCATCTGGTGTGCTTTATTGGATGTGGCTTACGCCTCCAGATATTTATATATTTTTACAGCACATACAGAGGAATGGAGAAAAAAAACAGAGAGCGAAGGAGCGGCCAAGCTCAGCGAGTAATGGTGTGGAATGCCGAGGAGGAGGGATGTGTGAGGCGTTGGTGGTGGACAGCGCCCGTGTCTATCGTCTCCTGTTTAAAACCTCTACGTTACGGTAATGGCTGCTGGCCTGCGAGGTGGGTGCAGCAGAGGTTGAGTCATGTCGACTGGAGGAGATGAAGGATATGGGTAGTCAGAGAGGCCAAGCTGAGAGGTCATTTCTCCCAGCTTGGTCTCTCCATTCTGGGCTTGGGCATTGGTGTTTTGCCTGTCCATGCCAGGGCTGCTGGAGGAAAATGCCTCAAATTGTTCCATTGGAGGTTCCCACCTGTGTGAGGAGAGGGTCATTCACTCATTACAATGAGGTACTGAATAGCCCAACTGGTTAATGCTTTGTTTGTGTGATATCACATGATAAGTCCCCTTACGCCACAGACGGACCTATGGATGATATATTTTAGATGAGAGAAGATATATTACAGGTAATACAACATATTACACTCTGTTCCTCGGTCAGGTGAACAGGGCCATACGTACAGAGACTCCTGCCTGTGTTAATGTATTGTAAATGGTGCTATTTATTATGTGAAACCTGGGAGACTAAGCTCACAGCGAGTAAACCCCGACCTGACCGTCGAAAATGATCCATGCTCACCACGACAATGGCATTGGTTCCACACACCGAACGAAGGAAACGTATCTTACATGCAGAACATCAAGCCGTCATCATACATTCAGGAACAATGGTGAAGATATTCTAGATGACAGCATGGAACGAATGCACAGCAAGGGCTATTTCTGTTTCCTTCCGTAACTGTGGCTCTTTGTTGCTCTGTGGCTTTGTGCGCTTTTCAGTGTTCCGTCCCATTCACAGCCGAAATGACATCTTCTGCCTCTCGGCAGCAAGACGCCATCTGTCTCATACCATTTCATACTCTAAATACTTGAGCGAGATTCAGTCCATTTGCCGGCATCAACTGTAACCATCTTCAATTCGTTGAAGGCTATTTGGCAGCCTTAGTACAGAGAGATAATTGAGTAGCATTCTTGCTGACTTTTCATGGTACCTTTTTTTCATGTTACCTTTAAGGGACTTGGCTTGGGAAGCACCCCCCCCAAATAAAAAGCCCTTTTCAATTTGATGCAAAGGGCATTCATGGAAGGGGTATGAAACCCATATTGGAATGAGCTCTGAACTTTAGCACTTATTGTTTGTGTGAGGTGAAATAGTGCTGAGGCAGAGGGCTCCAGCTTTATAATTTCATAACACCGCTCGTGTCATCAAGAGGAGTGAATATCATTTTCCTTGACAGAATATTGAATATTCTCCCTTTCCCTGAATAGAAAGTTATTAGAGAAGCATTCAAGAGTTGTTGATGTAATTGCTACAATTAGACCACAGACATTCCCTACCAAGAAAGAGTCATAAATATTGAACAAGCTGACTGACGCTTATTGATTTGCTTGGTCAAATAAGATCAAACAGAAGTCAGAAGGAGAAAAAAAACACATCGATCTCAAATACATACACAAACATTGAAACGCATTCAAGACATTGGCTACGTATTTACTGAAACAAACTACGGCACAAAAAAATGAAGTGCTTTTCTTGCAAATGAGGGGTGTTTTTTGTTTTACTTTAAGAGCTGGTGCCAGACTAAAATACAGCATTCGTAAAGAGTGAAACAGTTTAAAGATAGCGACGGCAGTGGAAGAGAACTAGCCAAGGGCTTGACTTTGCTGTACTTGTCACGATTGTTTGTATAGACGGACCAAGGCGCAGCGTATGTTGAGTTCCACGTAATATTTAATCATGAAACTTAGCAAAAGAATAAACAAACGAACGAACCAACAAACCGTGACAACAGAGGTGCTACATACACTTACTCAAAACAATATCCCATAACACACAGGTGGAAAAATGATACTTAAATATGATCCCCAATTAGAGACAATGATAGCCAGCTGCCTCTAATTGGGAGTCATGCCAAAACACCAACATAGAGAAAACAAACTTGAACACCACATAGAAAATATAGACTAGACTAAATCCCTAGTCACGCCCTGACCTACTCTACCATAGAAAATAAAGGCTTCCTATGGTCAGGGCGTGACAGTACTGTAAGTGTCTGAGCTGAATATTATAGCAATGCATGGTAGATCCCATTTCAGTGCATCACTGGAATATCACACTGAATTAGTATAATATCTGAAATCTATACTAAATCTAACAGAGTTATTGTACTGTCAATTGTGCCACCGTGACGAGTGTGAAATGTTCCATTAGTGACCCTGTGTAGAGAAAAGAAGCATAGCTTTTCTAATCGGATGGCAGCTACTCAAATGGGAAAGCTTTGTAAAGCTCGACAAGAACATCGGGTTGGTGATGTCTTTAGTGCTGTACAGAATTCTGATGTGCGACTCTAAACGATCAATTAAACGTCCCCCCCTTTCTCATTGAACTGAAGTGATCCTTTGTTAATTGTGATTGTTCACCCACATGATAAATACAAGAGGCAAAGGCTGAAGGAACAATGCAACACAGATACAAAGTCTTTCTCTTTCCACTTAAAGGAAAATGATAATTTGTCAAAGCCTAAAGAGTTTGAATGACATTTTCAGATTGCCATTTATAATTGGCTTAGATAAATGTTTGAGCGTACACAATCAATTCATATTTTACCCATTGTGCATGTTGTGCTCCCCCCCCAAAAATGGGCCTGCATAGCATTGCCAAATCCTCAACACTTTCGTGCTTGCTGAAATACCCATCTATTCTATTATATCTATTCTATTCTGTTCTATTTATTTGAGCTGCTTCAGGTCGACTTGTTGTTTTCCATTTCTGTCGTCTGTGAATCTTTGCTGTTTGTTTTACGTTCTGTGTGTCGTTTGCTCTTCCCATTTGCAATACCTCCATCTCAGAATATTTCAAAAAGCTACGGATTTTTATTAAGGTGCCACAGTGTGACTCAGGGAAGCTGCACGCTGATGGACAGAAATGACTTCCTGGAAAATGTATATCTCCCAGATTGCCACTCGCCCGTCTCTTAATCAAACGACACCCGTCACAGCTTGCCTTGGTGATGAAGACGGCTTGCAGATGAACACAGCCTGCATGTGCGTCCTACTGCACTCCAATCAAATCCACTCATGGAAAATAGAAAGGAGAGGGGTGACTTATTCTTGTGACGGCAAAGTGCAATGGTGGTTTGAACAATGGAGACGTAACAAGAACTGGAGACTGCATCCAACATGTTCAACCCTTTTTTTTCTCAAGGTAATCTACTCACGTCCGCATACCCCTGCGTCCGCTTTATCCGGACCAACATCACATGCACACTAGCGCACGGGGTGCGGTGTGCTTAGCGACGACGTCGCCACGTTATCCAAAAACATGACTGCGAGTGCCTCAGCAACAATTATTGGAATAATTCAACGGGTGATTTTGTGCACAAAGGTAATGACTAAAGTGTCTTAGGAATTAGGAATTTTCAAATCTGACTAGTCTCTGTGGCCGTGTATGGATATAGTATTTCTGGGCCGTGCCATCAGTTAAATTGCAGTACCGAAGCAAGACTGTAGGAGCAGTCGAAACTGTGCTTCTGGACCGGAAGCCTGGCCCCCTTGGGTCTGAATGCCGTTGACATATGGAATCAGGTCACTATTGATTTGATGGTATAGGTCCAGCAGTGGGAGAAGAGGAGAAAGAGAAACCTCATTCTGTCCAGGTTTATATACTGTCTAATAGGCAGGATAGAGGAGCCAGGCATTGACATGGAGACATCACACCAACATAGACTACATACAGCTTGAGTGGCATCTCCACTTCCTACTCTACTCATTTCCACTGCCAGAGACATTACAGTGGATGCACTTTTGATGGGTACTGGAAAGAGCATGCTTCACAGGCACTGGGATTGATTGAAATGACCTTACAGTGTGCTGCTCTTGCAAGCTGGGGCAATAGCTAGGCAAAAGCCTACTTCCAAAACAAGGACAGATCAGGTGGATATTACAGTATGTGAATGCTATCTCCATTGAGACCGTGTCTGTGCCTCGACGTAGGTTGGGCAAAACTAAACATGGCGGTGTTCGCCTTAGCAATCTCACTAGGATAAAGACCTCCTCCTCCATTCCTGTCATTATTGAAAGAGATCGTGATACCTCACATCTCAAAATAGGGCTACTTAATGTTAGATCCCTCACTTCAAAGCAGTTATAGTCAATGAACTAATCACTGATCGTTTTCTTGATGTGATTGGCCTGACTGAAACATGGCTTAAGCCTGATGAATTTACTGTGTTAAATGAGGCCTCACCTCTTGGTTACACTAGTGACCATATCCCCGTGCATCCCGCAAAGGCAGAGGTGTTGCTAACATTTACGATAGCAAATTTCAATTTACAAAAAAAAAGATGTTTTTGCCTTTTGAGCTTCTAGTCATGAAATCTATGCAGCCTACTCAATCACTTTTTATAGCTACTGGGCGATATACAGCGTTCCTCACTGAGTTCCCTGAATTCCTATCGGACCTTGTAGTCATAGCAGATAATATTCTAATTTTTGGTGATTTTAATATTCACATGGAAAAGTCCACAGACTCACTCCAAAAGGCTTTCGGAGCCATCATCGACTCAGTGGGTTTTGTCCAACATGTCTCTGGACCTACTCACTGTCACAGTCATACTCTGGACCTAGTTTCGTCCCATGGAATAAATGTTGTGGATCTTAATGTTTTTCCTCATAATCCTGGACTGTCGGACCACCATTTTATTACGTTTCCAATCGCAAGAAATAATCTGCTCAGACCTCAACCAAGGAGCATCAAAAGTCGTGCTATAAATTCTCAGACAACCCAAAGATGCCCTTCCAGACTCCCTCTGCCTACCCAAGGATGTCAGAGAACAAAAATCAGTTAACCACCTAACTGAGGAACTCAATTTAACCTTACGCAATACCCTAGATGCAGTTGCACACCTAAAAACTAAAAACATTTCTCATAAGAAACTAGCTCCCTGGTATACAGAAAATACCAGAGCTCTGAAGCAAGCTTCCAGAAAATTGGAACGGAAATGGCGCCACACCAAACTGGAAGTCTTCCGACTAGCTTGGAAAGACAGTACTGTGTAGTATCGAAGAGCCCTCACTGCTGCTCGATCATCCTATTTTTCCAACTTAATTGAGGAAAATAAGAACAATCCTAAATGTATTTTTGATACTGTCGCAAAGCTAGCTAAAAAGCAGCATTCTCCAAGAGAAGATGGCTTTCATTTCAGCAGTAATACATTCATGTACTTCTTTGAGGAAAATATCATGATCATTAGAAAGCAAATTACGGACTCCTCTTTAAATCTGCGTATTCCTCCAAAGCTCAGTTGTCCTGAGTCTGCACAACTCTGCCAGGACCTAGGATCAAGGGAGACACTCAAGTGCTAAAAGTACTATATCTTTTGACACAATGATGAATATAATCATGGCCTCTAAACCTTCAAGCTGCATACTGGACCCTATTCCAACTAAACTACTGAAAGAGTGTCACGCCCTGACCGTAGAGAGCTTTTTATGTCTCTATTTTGGTTTGTTCAGGGTGTGATTTGGGTGGGCATTCTGTTCTTTTTTCTATGTTTATGTATTTCTTTGTTTTGGCCGGGTATGTTTCTCAATCAGGGACAGCTGACTATCGTTGTCTCTGATTGGGAACCATACTTAGGTAGCGTTTTTCCACACGGTTTTTGTGGGTAGTTCTTTTCTGTTTAGTGTTTTGCACCTGACAGGACTGTTTCGGTTATTTCTCTTTGTTTAAGTATTCAGTTTCAATAAAAAGTCATGAACACTTACCACGCTGCACTTTGGTCTGATTCCTCTTCCGACGACGACGACACCCGTGACAAAGAGCTACTTCCTGTGCTTGGCCCTCTTATGTTGAACATAATAAATGGCTCTCTATCCACTGGATGTGTACCAAACTCACTAAAGGTGGGTGAAAAGCCAAACCATGGCCCAGAAAAAAAAAACTATCAGCCTATATCGAATCTTCCATTCCTCTCAATTTTTTTTGAAAAAGCTGGTTTTAGACCCCATCATAGCACTGAGACTGCACCTGTGAAGGTGGTAAATGACCTTTTAATGGCGCCAGACTGAGGCTCTGCATCTGTCCTCGTGCTGCTAGACCTTGTGCTCCTTTTGATACCATCAATCACCACATTCTTTTGGGGAGATTGGAAACCCAAATTGGTCTACACGGTCAAGTTCTGGCCTGGTTTAGATATTATCTGTCAGAAAGATATCAATTTGTCTCTGTGAATGGTTTGTCCTCTGACAAATCAACTGTACATTTCGGTGTTCCTCAAGGTTCCGTTTTAGGACCACTATTGTTTTCACTATATATTTTACCTCTTGGGGATGTCATTCGAAAACATAATGTTAACTATCACTGCTATGCTGATGACACACAGCTGTACATTTCAATGAAACATGGTGAAGCCCCAAAATTGCCCTCACTAGAAGCCTGTGTTTCAGACATAAGGAAGGGTATGGCTGCAAATGTTCTACTTTTAAACACGGACAAAACAGAGATGCCTGTTCTAGGTCCCAAGAAACAAAGAGATCTTCTGTTGAATCTGACAATTAATCTTGACAGTTGTACAGTCGTCTCAAATAAAACTGTGAAGGACCTCGGCGTTACTCTGGACCCTGATCTCTCTTTCAAGACTATTTCAAGGACAGCTTTTTTCCATCTACGTAGCATTGCAAAATTCAGAAACTTTCTGTCCAAAAATTATGCAGAAAACTTAATCCATGCTTTTGTTACTTCTAGGTTAGATTACTGCAATGTTCTACTTTCTTTGTACCCGGATAAAGCACTAAAGCACTAAATAAACAGTTAGTCCTAAATATGGCAGCTAGAATCCTAACTAGAACCAAAAAATGTAATCATATTATTCCAGTGCTAGCCTCCCTACACTGGCTTCCTCTTAAGGCAAGGGCTGATTTCAAGGTTTTACTGCTAACCTACAAAGCATTACTACCTATCTTTCCGATTTGGTCCTGCCGTACATACCTACACGTATGCCACGGTCACAAGATGCAGGCCTCCTAATTGTCCCTAGAATTTCTAAGCAAACAGCTGGAGGCAGGGCTTTCTCCTATAGAGCTCCATTTTTATGGAATGGTCTGCCTACCCATGTGAGAGACGCAAACTCGGTCTCAACCTTTAAGTCTTTACTGAAGACTCATCTCTTCAGTGGGTCATATGATTGAGTGTAGTCTGGCCCAGTGTGTGAAGGTGAACGGAAAGGCTCTGGAGCAACGAACTGCCCTTGCTGTCTCTGCCTGGCCGGTTCCCCTCTCTCCACTGGGATTCCCTGCCTCTAACCCTATTACAGGGGCTGAGTCACTGGCTTACTGGTGCTCTTCCATGCCGTCCCTAGGAGGGGTGCATCACTTGAGTGGGTTGAGTCACTGACGTGATCTTCCTGTCTGGGTTAGCGCCCCCCCTTGGGTTGTGGCGTGGCGGAGATCTTTCTGGGCTATACTCGGCCTTGTCTCAGGATGGTAAGTTGGTGGTTGAAGATATCCCACTAGTGGTGTGGGGGCTGTGCTTTGGCAAAGTGGTTGGCATTATATCCTGCCTGTTTGGCCCTGTCCGGGGGTATCATTGGATGGGGCCACAGTGTCTCCTGACCCCTCCTGTCTCAGCCTCCAGTATTTATGCTGCAGTAGTTTGTGTCGGGGGGCTAGGTTCAGTCTGTTATATCTGGAGTACTTCTCCTGTCTTATTCGGTGTCCTGTGTGAATTTAAGTATGCTCTCTCTAATTCTCTCTTTCTCTCTTTCTTTCTCTCTCTCAGAGGACCTGAGCCCTAGGACCTTGCCTCAGGACTACCTGGCATGATGACTCCTTGCTGTCCCGAGTTCACCTGGCCATGCTGCTGCTCCAGTTTCAACTGTTCTGCCTGCTGCCATGGAACCCTGACCTGTTCACCGGACGTGCTACCTGTCCCAGACCTGCTGTTTTCAACTCTCTAGAGACAGCAGGAGCGGCAGAGATACTCTTAAATGATCGGCTATGAAAAGCCAACTGTGATTATTATTATTTGACCATGCTGGTCATTTATGAACATTTGAACATCTTGGCCATGTTCTGTTATAATCTCCGCCCGGCACAGCCAGAAGAGGACTGGCCACCCCTCATAGCCTGGTTCCTATCTAGGTTTCTTCCCAGGTTTTGGCTTTTCTTGGGAGTTTTTCCTAGCCACCGTGCTTCTACACCTGCATTGCTTGCTGCTTGGGGTTTTAGGCTGGGTTTCACTTTGAGATATCAGCTGATGTAAGAAAGGCTATATAAATAAATTTGATTTGATTTTGATTTGAATGCCCATCTTTGTGAGGACGAACAAGGCACATTACACGATAGCCTGCCCGCCCTGTCACTGTGATTTCTCCCAACCATCTACTGTCTATGGTGCTCTGAGGGGTGGCAGGCGGGCAGGTTTGTGGCAGCGGGTGGGCAGGCAGGCAGGTGGGCTTCTTGCGTGTGACATGCTAAGTGCTCCTGCAGGTGAAGCCTATTCATTCCCAGCGAGCCACTCCTGACCAGGACCTATTTCACATGGAGCTGGGTTGGGGTTTGTGGAACAAGGGATGGAAAGAGTGAGAGTGCTTTGCTTTGCTTCAACATATTTCATCCATAACGCCACTCAACTTTTAAGCAGAGCTTTCAAATTTGACTTAAATCCATCACGTTGACATTTCTAGTCGAACAGAGCGCCAGCCTTCCAAGCTCTCACAAAGGCATTGTGCTCTGCTCCTTCTTCACTCTGCTATGACTCTCTAGGACGCACAGAGAGCTTCAATTACATCCACTTCCCTTCACACCCACAGTACCTGGAAGAGGTAGCGAACCAGTGAAAGCCCAGCATATAAGTAATTATCCCATCAGGGTCTTTAGCATGGAGAAGTATACGCAGAGCAGAGAAGAGAAGCATACCAAACTCTCTTTCTCCTACAGCAGCAATCCTCATCTCATCAGAGTTAGGACTTCTGTTGAGTCCAGCACAGCTGCCCAATTTGGGCCGATAGAGAGACTGAGTTAGAGACGGGGGGGGGACACCCATTCATGTGATTAATACATGGTTATTATGTACTTCAGAGGTTACATAAGGAGAGTCTCTCTCTTAATGAGAATTTGTGTTTTTGGTGGATGGTTTCTGAGTCTGAGTTGTACTGTACGTTGTGATGATGATGACTCACATAGACCAGACGGAGAGGAGTCACTGCATGGAGCTAATGAGAAGGCCTAGCTCTGCAACAGCAAAGCTCCATCAACCAACTTCCAATATCAGTGGATTGGAGCTGCCTCGCTCTTTCCATCACCAACCCAATAACCACCATCTCTCTCTCTCTCTCTCTCTCATATATGGAACCTCCTCCTGGCTAGATTGGCCTTTTTCTCATATTGCTTGTGTTTATCAGAATAAATCAAGACATCTGACTGGTAATCGTTCCGACTGAAGCGTGGTGACAGTGAACGGATGCATCTGTTATGCCTGTCTAACTGGCTATTATGTTGTGCTGCATGATTGGCCCTATTCCTATTCCTGTGTTCCACTTCAGGCTCCTGGATGCTACCCACTGGGGTTTTTTGTGGGGAGTTGGAGGAAGTCAGGGAGGCAGGCAGTTAATTCAAGTCATCACAAACACTTTTCAATTGGGATTTGTGTTTTGCAGTGTGATTTTGCATGCAGGACGAATCCTCTGTGGTAATTACAAAGAACACACTTAACCAAGCTTTTAATCATTGTTTGTGTATCTGTCTGCTTTCGTTTAAGTCACCTGGTAGAATTTTTGAAGGTGTGTAACATTACTCAAATTAAAATGAAATTCCCAGCACCTCAAACGCCCCCATAGACCTCTATTAGATCATATCGTAACATGGTTTGTTGTGCCTCTGAACAATATAGAGGCACTGTAATATCTACCATTCTGCTCTATCAAGTCAAACAAGATCCTGAAGATGCTTCTTTTGCACGCCACTTCGGAAACAGTTGAGGTCGTCACTTTTGGCTCGTTTAGAGGACCATCTGTAAAATCAATGGAAGAGTGAGGGGAATTTTAGGCCAGGTCAGTGTGTCAGAAATTCCCAACACACGCATTCACACACACACGCATTCACACACACACGCATTCACACACACACACACGCGCGCATTCACACACACACACACGCGCGCATTCACACACACACACATGCGCGCGCACATTCACACACACACACACACACACACACGCGCGCATTCACACACACACACACACACGCGCGCATTCACACACACGCGCGCATTCACACACACACACGCGCATTCACACACACGCGCATTCACACACACACGCGCATTCACACACACACACGCGCATTCACACACACACACACACGCATTCACACACACACACACGCATTCACACACACACGCGCATTCACACACACACACACACACACACACACACACACACACACACACACACACACACACACACACACACACACACACACACACACACACACACACACACACGTACACACACGTACACACACACACAGCCTTCTCAACCCCACTTAGTCCTCTCCTGATGAAACAGGGTGCCAAACTCTCTTCAAAAAGACTCAACTATGAAATGTTCTCCCTGTTCCCCGTTCCCTATGAAATATGAAATAAAGATGAATTCTCCAGAGCGCCTTTTCATCTGAAATGCTATTATACGTACAACGAATGACGCGGGCTTACGAGGGCCTGAACACCTCATTTGGGCGCTGTCTGAATCATTCTCCGGGATCACATCCCAATGTATTATTGATATATTCAATATTTGATATGGTTTCATATTTGACCTCTCTCACTTGAGACATTGTGAATCATCACAGGTTGTAGTTTCTTACTTTGAACGGTGTTTAAATCTGTTATAGAGACTGAAGTGTTTGATATGAAGGCATCATTTCAGGTTGCTAGCATATTGTATATGCTGCATTGTAATTAAACTGTAGTGTTAAATCTTCATTTAGAAGTAGTTGCACTATGGGAAGACTTTTATGACAGCATCAGTCATGCTGTTGCATTGCGGCACTTGAAACGTTGATTTTCCAGCTAAACCTTGAATAAAAAAAAAATCGTATTTATGAATACTCTCCTTTCATTAACCACTGATGCATATGTATGCTCATTTAGTCTTGCCCAGTAAGGTGCTTTTTAACAGCTATCTCTCTACTCTCGCCCGGCATCATTTGCATAAATAGGGTATATTTTAAAATGTCAGTATGAAATTAAGCCACCTGACGAACTAATTTGCTGGGAGATAGAAGACCATTTACGTTTTTTCATACTGGCTGAA
Organism: Oncorhynchus masou masou; assembly: GCF_036934945.1. NCBI lineage: Eukaryota > Metazoa > Chordata > Actinopteri > Salmoniformes > Salmonidae > Oncorhynchus > Oncorhynchus masou. The sequence goes on along the minus strand of NC_088237.1, from coordinate 11,164,791 downwards.
AAAACTCCAGCGTGGAAGGTGCGCTTGATGCATGTCATCTGGCCCGGGTTTTTACATTTCTCAGTCGGTATCCTTGGCTTGTTGAATAAAATGTACTCGAGTGAAGACTGTGGCGAGACGGCGAAGACACAGAGTCACATCCCAGACAGGCCCAGCCGAGCTATTGATGTCTGCCAGCCGAGAGGCTTGGAGGGGCCTGCGAGGGGATGAGAAAACCTGCTCCGTTTACTCGGCATGCTGCTTGGAGGAATCACTCTTTGTTTGATCTCACACGGAGCTTCACGTGGGAAAGATAACTCAAGCTCGTCTCAGTGTTTTTTTCTCCCTCCGTAGCGTTCAGCCCTGCCCAGCTCACTCTCTGTGCCTTGCACTCGTCCCAGAAAAGAGAGAGGGAGATTGGGGGATGAAGAAATGGCAGAGAATGACTTATGAATGCCTCTCTCTCACTCTCTCACCGCGGGGGGTAAACAATGCTGTTTACACAGAGGGAGTGTACAGACTTGGCTGTGTGTGTGTTTACTAGCAGGGTAGATCTCATCTCTCTCTCCTTCCCTTTCTCTCTGCCTTTCTGCCTCTCGTTCTCCTCGTTCTCTTCCCTCCATTCTCTGCCTTTTAATAGAGAGACCCTTTGTGCTGTCTTCTTGAAAGGTCTTATGGGTGTCAACCACAGTGATTGGGTAATTGTATTTAGCAAATTGGAGGCAATATCTGGTCTGGCACAAAATGACTGTGGCAAACTTCTCTCGTTGTTCCTCCACTGTTTCACTTTACAGAAGTCCTTCGCATTACTGTGCTGCGAGCATTTGTATTTCTGGTTATTTTTGCCTCAACCTTACATGTACATACGCCATATTGAGAAACAACGCTGACATTTTGTTCTAGTTGAAGCTCCACCAGGGAACTTTGAAAGTGAGAAAGGCCTGGGGGCTTGTGGCGTCTCTACAGTTTCACATTTATCCAAGCTCATTAGTGGTTCTTTCATTCACATAACAGCAAGAGAGTCTATCGTTGTTCTGACTTAATGCATTATTTTACCTCATGCTTTTACCTTCTCTGTCTATGTGGGCTTCTTAGTACAAAATAATGTTTATCATATTCTTGTTAGTGCTTTCAGAACACAAACTGCTGTATTTGAGTTCTGGAAGCCTTCTTGGAATACCCAAGATACACTGTAATTCCTATTGGCAGAAACCTGTGGTTAAGAACCACTGAAGGTTGTTCAAGTTTTTCACATCTTTACATCAAAGCTATCTCTCACATAGGACTAATGCAATGCAACACATTGTGGGATCTCTCTGCAAACGGATATATATGCTGGTGGAGGTGTTTACCTCTAGAATAGCAAGGTGTGTGAAATTCCAATGGAGTTGTTTCTGGGCAGTTCCACGTTAATGGAATTGCTCTCTCAGCCAAACGAAAACCATTGATTTTCAAAGTTTAACAAACCATCCAACTCTACGCACAGGGACTACTTTTAACAATTTACACTGAACATTTGACAAAAACAGTAAAAGGTCAAATCGAGGTAAAAGTTTACTGAGGTAAAATCTCCCTCGGTTTTATATGTGACCTTGTTTTCCAAAAACTCTAATGTTAAAAAAACTCTACTGTTCCCTCTAAACTGCGTTCCTGCGCGGGAGTGCAGTAGCCCATAGGACTGCCTTGCAGAATAAATATTAGCCCAAATATTAGCCCACAGAGAGAAGCGCGAGACTGAACATCACTCAACTTTCTAGAGCATTGGTCCAACCGGTCGATCTCCAAGGCATTCCTAGTCGATCGCCAAACATTTCTGTAAAACAACAACAACGATAAAGCCTTGTGTTCCAGTTTTCTTAATTCGTCTTGGGCTGTTGATGGTAGGTGCACCAGATTCAGCTGCCCTGTGCGCCGGGGAGGCAACTGTTGCCATTTTGAACAATTCCATGTGTCTGAAGGTACAAATTCTGCCTTCCTGGCAGGCCAACAGAGAAACTGAAATGCACTATAGGGCTAGCGCTCGCGAATCGGATGGCTCAGATGACCATGTCTGCAGTAATGTAACAGGCATTACAGAAAGCTACAGCAAAGTTGATATTGTGAGATTTCACAACGTTTAAAACCATGACTAGAGAGACTGTCAACTAATGCAGCAAAGCGCTGCTGTTTTTACGAGGGAGTTGGTGTTTAAGTTCTTACTCAGCACTGTCAACACTTTTATCAGCCATAAAATGCGCATACTTCCTATTTCCAGTCAGCGCTACAACAAGCACTGCAGCAGTAATGAATGAGTAGGAAAGTAAAATCAAATCAAATTATATTTGTCACATGCGACGAATACAACAGGTTAATATGATCCCCAATCAGAGACAACGCTAAACAGCTGCCTCTGATTGGGAACCATACCAGGCCAACATAGAAATAAAACAACCTAGATCACCCACCCTAGTCACACCCCGACCTAACCAAAATAGAGAATAAAAAGGCTCTCTATGGTCAGGGCGTGACAGGGAGAGGTTATTTTCCTGGCACCACTCTGCCAGGATCCTAACCTCCTCCTTGTAGGCTGTCTCGTCATTGTTGGTTGATGATTGAGTTGGAGGCAAGTGTGGCCACGTGGTCATGGGTGAACATGGAGTACAGGAGGGGGCTGAGCACGCACCCTTGTGGGGCCCCTGTGTTGCGGATCAGCGAAGTGGAGGTGTTGTTTCCTACCTTTACCACCCGGGGGTGGCCATCAGGAAGTCCAGGACCCTGTTGCACAGCACGAGGTTCAGACACATGGCCCAATCTTAATGATTGGTGTGGCAGGTAGCCTAGTGGTTAGAGTGTTGGACTAGTAACCAAAAGGTTGCAAGATGAATCCCCTAGCTCACAAGGTAGAAATCGATTGTTCTGCCCCTGAACAAGGCAGTTAACCCACTGTTCCCAAGCCGTCATTGAAAATAAGAATTTGTTCTTAACTGACTTGTCTAGTTAAATAAAGGTTCAAAAAACAATAATGATTATGAGCTTGGAGGGTAGTATGGTGTTGAAGGCTGAGCTATAGTCAATGAACAGCATTCTGACGTAGGAATTCCTCTTGTCCAGATGGGTTAGGCCAGTGTGATGGCGATTGCATCGTCTGTGGATCTATTGGGGCGGTAAGCAAATTGAAGTGGGTCTAGGATGTCAGGTACGGTAGGGGTGATGTGATCCTTAATTCCATTCTTTTACTTTTAGATGTGTGTATTGTTGTGTATTGTTAGATACTACTGGACTGTTGGAGCTAGGAACACAAGCAGTTCACTACACCCACAATAACATCTGCTATATATGAGTATGTGACCAATAACATTTGATTTGATTTGAATTCCTTCGACCTCGTGGATTGGTTTTTGCTCTGACATGCTCTGTCAACAGTGGGACCTTATATAGACAGGTGTGTGCCTTTCCAAATTATGTCCAATCAATTGAATTTACCACAGGTGGACTCCAATCAATTTGTAGAAACATCTCAAGGATGATCAATAGAAGCAGGATGCATCTGAGCTCAATTTAGAATCTCATAGCAAAGGGCCTGAACATTTACGTAAATAAGGTATTTCTGTTTTTGATTTTTAATACATTTGCAAAAATTCCAAGACCTGTTTTTGCTTTGTCATAACAATTTTATACATTTTAGAATAAGGCTGTAACGTAACAAAATGTTGAAGAAGTTATAGGGTCTCAATACTTTCCGAATGCACTGTATATAGCCTGCCTATAGCCTAGCTTAAGTTTTGAGATAGAATTACAAAAGATGACCTGAACAACGATGCTTTGGCAGGACACTTCAAGCAAAGGCAATATGCAGTGATAATGTTTTGGGCCTATAGCCTACTGCACAAACCTCATTGCAACATTACTGTTTTAATTGGTTAGTGTTTCATAGGTTTACATTTTTTAAGTAATGTCATGTTTGCATTTTGACTCAGAAAGTGATCTTGACAAGGTCGATGACCACTGTTCAAGAGTTTTCCCTGCTAACGCTATCCCTTCACTGTGGCATATTGTACTCTAATCAATGCAATATTATCCACTTTCAATGCAACATACCCAAACAAAACCAACTATGCAAGAGATTTTGTTCAGAGTAGGATTCTATACTCATCGGAGTAGGATTCTATTGCATTGACACAGACCGGCGGGAGGCATGAACAATCAGAGCTGCAGCTTGTTTTGAGATCAAGGAGAGAGCTGCATGTAGCGTGTGCATTCATTTCATATCCTTAGCTACTGTAGTTAGTGAGGTATTAGCCCGGATATAGATCATTCGTAGTCAGCAATAGGGTAGTGATTGCTTCCTACACCAGCACAAAACCTGTACATTTCTAGCCATCTAAGGTAAAGTGTTTTTTTTTGTCTTAAAGGGGCAGTGTTGTATTTTGAGACAGGCTTGAATAAGCAAAGTAGCCAATAGGCAGAGGGTAGCATCATTTGTCTGATTCTCTGTAATAATGATGTGGGAAATATAATGAATTTCCTTTTGTAAAAATGGTTTCTTGTATCAAACAACACATCAACATGTTCAGTCACCGCCTTGTCTGAAGGACAAGTGGATAAACTGTTTTTTTTTCTTCAAAAGTCTCATGGAATGTAGGCCTACATTGAACACCAAACATTGGCCGCTACTGTAGGCTGAATGGTTGAACAGCTATTTTCCTGTTAAAATGTCAAGGGATGAATTTTCTCCATTGTTTTTGGTAGTAGGCCTCTCTGGTAGGCCTACATTATTATCAAATAGCCACAGTAACCTACTTCACTGCTGTTAGAACTGTAACTTAAAGTGGCTACAGCCTCAGTGTTCACAGTAAACACAAATGGATACACAGAATTTTCACAAAGTGGAAGTTTGCGCTCAGCAGACCTGAAATTTGCTCTGGGCTTCAAAACATTTAAGGGAACATTGGTGTCAGCTATGACATGACACATTGATTTAAATGTTGTTTTTTTCCTGTTTTCCTTCACTACAGTAAGTGAAGTGGATTTACACTCAGTAATGGAATTTCTGTAACTTAATTTCCTCATGGGTTCCTGATCTGTTCTATGCAGAAATGCATAATTATGGATATGTCATTCTCTTCATAGGGATGTATCCTAAATAGGTACAAAGTTTTTAAAAAAGCATTATCCTCCTTTGCATATTTGGGTATTATTCTACAGTGTCTGTTATTTCAATGAGCTCTTCCCCAAAACAAGACCAAATATTGCCATAACAAAAACCATAATAGTCACAAACCACAGTTCAGTTCAAAAGTTTGGACAGTACAGTACAGTACAGCATGTTAGAGTACAGTAAAAGTAAGTTCAGTACAGTAGAGTACAGTAGAGTTCATCACAGTACAGTACATCTACAATACAGTACATTATAATGTAGTCAACTCGTGTGCTCTACTGTGTACTGTTCTGAACTCTACTGTACTTTTCTTTACTGTACTCTACAGTGCTGTACTGAGCATACTGAACTATGCTCAACCTTTTTTTACTGTACTCTAATGTGCTGTGCTGTACTGTACTTTTGAACTCAACTGTGCTTTGTGACTACTATGATTTCCCATTGTAGCCAATTCAATTTCAGAAATTGAATTACTGATTTTTCTGAATTTTTGTTACCGATTTGGTAATCACTTAATAATTCATAAACAAAATTGATATCGGTAAAAACACTATAACTAATTGATAGGCATACCTTTACTTGTTACTTCTGTGAACTTTCATTATCCTCCCTTACGAGGGAGAAAATTATATTAGAAATATTAGAAAATTAGAAAAATATATATTAGAAAAATATATATTAGAAAATATCTTAAAGCTATGTGTGTTTTTAGTAACAGAATTTCAAGGTACAAGGCAATGTTTCTTAAAACTTTGGGAAGGCAGAAACATTTCTCCAAAACCAAATATGTGTTGATATTAGTTGGCAGAGGTCTTTTCCTTCAACATGTTTGTATTTTTATGTATTTTTTATACCTTTTTAAATACTTTTTCTGGTAGATATTTTCTAACAAGCCTTTTCCATCTGTTTGATAGAAGTTAAACTCTTTGCTTATTCCTAATTATTAGGATGGAAAATGTACACCGTATATGCCCTAACTTCTCAAAAATATAGACCCTTAGCTGTCATTTGACATGCTCCTATGAAAGTCACATGTTGGTGCCCTTGGGCGTTGTCGTAACACAGTTGATCTGGACACAATTTAAACTTAGTATTGAATGATGCATGCCAAGATATACCAGAGGTAAGGGACTGCTGATATTGCAACCACACAACTCAACAGCTGGGTCAACAGTGTGAACGAAATCGCAAACCGCTGTTGTCCGCTAAAGATGATCCTCTGGTTGCATCTGGCAATTTATTGGCTGTCCATTATCCAGAAGACCTGTCCCCAGAGCTTCCTATACAGTTAATCGTTTTCTGTAATGTGTTGAGGCCGGCAATTAAGGAGAATGAGAGGCTCAAATAAAGATGCTACAGAACTGCTGTATTTTAATAACCCCTCCGTTCTGCACAGTTCCCCTGATGTTGCTACGGCAATCAAGCTGTTTTTACCCTCCCTGTTACTGTTGCTTCTGCGGAGAGAGAGTTTTCTAAACTAAAACTCGTAAAGAACTACATAAGAAGCATCAGGCTCTCGGTCTGATATGAGCTTTTGAACACCTGAGTAAGTTCCACTCATTGCACTGGCTCTGTCGTAGCTTTGACCATGGCATTTGTTCACCGATATCCCACATACACTTTCAATCAGTTCATTTATTTTATTTTCAGTCACATTCCCGAAACCCAAGAAACAAACACTTAGCTTCCTTGTACATATGGAAATTAAAAAGGTTTATGAATGACACACATGGGCCCCCAGAGCTCGTGTCTGTTACGCCAGTGCTCATGGGCCCTTTTACATGGAAATTACCTTCTTTGTACAATGAAAGGTGTGAAATATTTAAGAGCTACACGATCAAAACACACTTTTGCTACTTTACGTTATCCATTACTCTAAGCCTAGGATACAATGCATCCCAAGCAGTGCTCTCAAATTGTCTGCTCTCAGTACGTCTATATCCAGTTGCATTGTGCACTGTAGTAGAGATGTAGAGAGATGTCTTTGTACTGTCTGATTGTGCCCTGTGTGTTCCCCACTCCTCTTCTCCGCTCCTCTAAGCTCCTCCCCTCGTGTGACCTTTAGATCATGTGGCCAGGCTGTCTCCATCTTGGGGAGCGCCATGCCTCCTCGTGCTGGTGATAATGACTATTATCGTCTGGAGAGAGTGGGTGAGGGGTGGTGTGTGTGTGTGTGTGTGTGTGTGTGTGTGTGTGTGTGTGTGTGTGTGTGTGTGTGTGTGTGTGTGTGTGTGTGTGTGTGTGTGTGTGTGTGTGTGTGTGTGTGTGTGTGTGTGTGTGCTTGTGTGTTTGTGTGAGTGAGAGCAGCTAGTGGGACAGCAAGGAGGCATGATTGAGCAGGGCTGACGGTGGGGACAACAACGTGTGTTAAGCTATAATGCCTTCACTACAGGGCTGCCGAAGAGGAAGAAACACAATGTTCAGAAATAGCAGTGATGTGGATGTAGTACATTGGAGTGCATAGCAATAGCATCTGAGCAAATGGGAGTTAACATTTTTGAAGAGCATTCTGACTCTTCTTCAAGGAAATACCAGGAAAATACTATTTATTCATTTGTCTTATTGTTAGATTGACCACTGTTGTCCTTTTTCAATAAGTTATTTGTATGCAACTTCTCGAAACACTAGCTCTTTCATACTCCACTGCGCATGTCAATCATGACATTACATTTTGGAACAGGAACTTAGAACCAGTATGTACATTCTACCTTTATAAGTCTGAAATGATAACATGACGTGTCAGTTCAGGAGAAAGGTTAAGTATTCAGTCCACTGTCATCGCCAAAACATTTTGGCATAGCATTAATCAGTCTATTGACAGCAGCAGGCTAAAGGTTAGCTACTGCGAAAGAGAGAGTGTTTTTTTCTCATATTGTTGTGGTCTGTGCTGAGGGGACCAGTGTTTTGATGGTACTGTCATCAGCAGGACGAAGAGCACCTGTGACGGGTGGACAGGAATCAGTTACACCCCAACAGAGCAGGACAGGCTTTAGGCACTGTTCAGTCACACAGCCATGGGGGGATTGGTGTGTGTGCATGTGCGTCTTATGAAAGGAAATTAAAGGTACAGAGGTTCTATCTTAATTTGCTCACCGTGTTGTCGCAGATAATGTTCCTGTGCAGCAGGAAATGAAAATTGTAAAGTATTCCAGGTTTAAAAAGGCTTCGAAAGTATGTCATTTCCTATTTAAAATGTCAGATTTGATTTATCCTAAGAAAAAATGCATCAAACGATATAAACATTATAATCCACATTATAATTCAATTTTCCTGTTGCTGCAGGATTTTCCTCCATTGAAAAATGGGTCAAATGAAGATAGAACACCAGTATATAGATTTAATTAACCTCTTACAGCTAGCCCCGTACTTTTTCAATTTCCGCCTGAAGACATCCCCAAATCTAACTGCCTGTAGCTCAGGCCCAGAACCAGGGATATGCATATTCTTGCTTCAATTTGAAAGAAAACACTCTTAAGTTTGTGTAAATGTGAATTGAATGTAGGAGAATATAACACAATAGATCTGGTTTAGATAATACAATGAAAAAAACATGTTTTTCATTTTATTGTTGTATCATCATCTTTAAAATGAACAAGACAAAACAAACATTCAGATAGGATGATGGGGACAATTTCAATGAAAAACATAAGAGGGCAACAGTACTTGTGCAAAGTTTCAGAATGACAAGTTGCAAAATGAGTGTGCTACATGACATTTATCATGAAGTCACCCAGGTGTCCCACACAAGTAGCCCAAATGTACCCAAGTGGCCAAATTGGTGAAGTTATACATTTTGAATGGATTAACTATATACAAAATACCAAAATGGTATTCTAACATACCCCCCCCCCCCCAAAAAAATGGAGAAAAAACACTTAAAAATAAATATACATTTACAAAATAACACTTTCAATATTTGGAAGACCCTCAGTCCTCTACACAATATTGTGCTGCTGATACCAGGTGCCATAGCAGTCTCTTTCTGCTGTAAAGCAGAGGGTCACCAAGCATGTGGTGCAGGTGATGGGGGACCTCATTTTGCAAATAACACAGCGAAGCCTCCATGCTGTGCCCTTTTGGCCCTGAGGCACATCCATGCCCGCAGAAATAAACTTGGGCCGATGAACACCACTTGTGGCAGGAGCAGAAGGGTCAGAGGTAGAGGGGTCAGAACGTGGTGCAGTGGTGCTGTAGCCAGCAAGCTCCTTGATGAGCAGCTCTCTGAAGGCTAGCTGTGAGATGGGGGGCTTTTCGCAGCTCTTAGCCATTTCCTTGTGTAGGATGAATGCATTCACCACAGCAATGTTGATTAAATGATAGAAGAAGGTCTTGTACCATTTCATCGTCTTATGGAGAACATTGTAATAGCCTATCAGCGCATCTGACGGGTCCACACCTCCCATGCTCTTGTTGTAGTCCTTTATTGCAGTTGGAATGGGGACATTTTTTGCAGTCCATGCTCCAGTAGCGCTGAGACAACAGGTGTCCGGCTGGATGAACCAGCTTCAGTGGGGGATGAACACCTTGGCACTGGGGGCTCCCATTCGGAGTCAGTGTCACTGTGAAAGAAAATGTTCAGTTAGAATAGTTTCACATATGAGCCCTGTATCAACAGGTATAATAAACAGATCTATATATATAGTACAGGGAACATAAGGTTGAATATATTATTATAGACCTGCTAGATCTACTGTCTCATTTATATTATGACATTTAAGCTAGATCTACTGTCTTTATTATATTACAACATACCAGCTGTATCTAATGTCTCCATTTCACTTTGGCCATTGTTGTGGGCCTGCCCTCCCCCAACAGCCTCAAATAGGCTATTTCATGTGGGGGTGGGGTGGGGTGGAGCTGCAGACACACCCATCTCGGCCATGCTCCCTCTAATCCACAATATGCATATATACGCACACAAATATAGGCTAAGGGTCATACACATACATACAAACATACCCCACCCACAATGTATAGCCAACGTGTACTTTACACATTTCATTACATTTTTATATATTGCTACTTTTTAAAAATCACAAATAATATTTTATATTATTAATTTCAAACAACGGCATTAGCATGAGAATAACTTACAAGTCCAAAACGATGTCCTCTCCGTTCAAAAAAATATTCCTCCATTTGGGAATCAAAGCTATGCTAGCTAAATGAATCGTCCTCCAACAATCTGTCTCACTTTCCCAATCAATTTCCTCTAAAATTGTGTGTACATCTGTATATCTAGACTTAGATTTAGCTTTCCCTGACTTATTCGCCATGATGTTCGATATATAAACAGCTGAACATGCGCGTTACCGAAATAGTGCTGTGTGAAACCAGCTTAGCTCCTTCCAGTATGAATCTTCAATGGCGAATGATCATCTTTACGCAGGAGTTTACTACATGGGTTGGTCTTCCAACACATAAACATTACATATTGCCATTTACCTCAGCTCATTGGCTATCTACCCAGCTAGATTTCAAGACAATCAGTGGTCATTGGGTTAAAATACAGTCAATCAACAAAACAGCGGTCACATCATTGGTGCACAATGATGTCATTACTTCAAATCGGTTTCTTTCAGTCAATACGTCCCGTGAAATGACCCATCGAGTTTGGTTGTGTTACAAACAAACCAGGTGATTGCAATGAATCCAAACATGACTGGATAAAGTCATGATTAGTGTTTGTATTTACATCGAATGTGTCGTCGAAGATTAAATGAGACGGAATTCACGGCACAAGTCATTCACAAAATGTTTAGTGTTAGGCTATAAAAATGGATTTTATCAAACAAAAGACCATTCATTGTGTAACAATGAGCATTTGGATTGCAAACAGAGGAAGATCGTCAAAGGTAAATGATTTATTTTATTGCAATTTGTGATTTAGTTACGCCTGTGCTGGTTGAAATAGTTTTTTTATGGGGCTCTGTCCTCAGATAATCGCATCGTATTCTTTCGTAGTAAATCCTTTTTTAAATCTGACAACACGGTTGGGTTAGCAAGATTCTATGCTTTCGAACCATGTGAGACACTTGTATTTTCATGAATGTTTAATATGACTATTTATGTAGCGATCACCTTATGTTGTCGAATTTAACAGTATACTGCATCAGTACCTCAATTTCATTTTTTCTCCGTTCAGTCTGAGTGACAACAGTCTGCAATGAATACCAACACAAGTTTGTCCTATCAGAACGCCATTTACTGTATGCTGGAGGGCATCAATCTGCAGCAGCATAAAGGGCAGAACCACAGAGACCGACAGACAGACACAGCAGCAGCAGCGTCCACACCGCACTCCACTCCCATCAGCTTAGCTCCTCCAAGATGCAGCCATAACACACACACACCCACACACCCAGACACACACACACGCACACACACAGACACACACACAGCCTTGTATACACCAATAGTCTCTTCACTTATATTAAATTTCCTAATTTGATGGCTCCATTTTTCCAGAGGATGGATCAACTCCTGGTATCTTGCCTGCTGCCGGATGAAAAAGTTAATCATTCCTGATACATCAAACTCCTCATAAAATACCTTCCCTGACTTAATCAATGGCAAGGTCCTAATTAAATGCTGCTCCAATTTTCTGCTTTCATATTCATAAGCTGCAGCCGATAATTTTCTGTATATTTAATTCAATTCAGCTCGTGTTCCAGGTTTAATTCTGAACCCACTTCTCCTGCCTGCTGCTGCCTACCTTTTCCCTCATTTTATTGTGCCACAAAGGTGAAACTCAATAAATGTCAACCTCACTATGAGTCTGGCGTTTTGTTAGCGCAATCATACATTTAGAGCTCGCAATTATGTCGAAGCACCGAAAATGTATGAAATGCTTCCTCACGTGGGACCTGCCTGTCATTTACATACTATTACGTTTTTTTATGGACATATCCATACTGCTCCAGTCACATTTCATGACGCATTAGCCGAAAGTGAAACTCTTGTAAAACTTCCAACACCGAGTAAGTATGTTTATTGCCTGATCCATATGCTAATTTTTCATGCTTTTATGACTATATTACTAAAGCCATACTGCATCCCAAATGACACACTATTCCCTATATAGTGCACTACTTTTGACCAGGACCCTGTAGAGCTCTGGTCAAAAGTAATGCACTATATAGGGAATAGGGTGTTATTAAGGATGCATCCAGTCTGCTGTGCTTTAATACTAATTTCCTGGCTAAAATGGCCTCCTCCTTCTCTGTAATTCCTTCACCGGTGCCCCGTGTTTTTCTGCCCTGGGTAAAGTGGGTTACCTTCTGTGGATGCCGCACACACAGTGGATGTTCAGCGGAGCGTTGCGGTGTCAAAATGGTGTGAGCTTCAAATCTTTGGGTGTCCTGTCGTACGTGTGACATGAATGACAGCAGAGAACATAGAATCTGTGGTTTGGAGATGAATAACCGTGAGTTTCCATTATCACGGACCTTGGAGACGCTAGGAGGGTGACTGAGGCTGGGCAGAGTGGCCCGAGAATGATGCACTGCGGTGGGGATGCAACATCGCAAATTGGCCAGTGTTACCTAGTGTTGATTTTTCACTGTAGCATTTTGGTGTTGATTCAGGTATTCCATTAACTCTGTAAGTGTTCAATAAACACTCATTGCTGTAAAAGAACCTCATTGATGGTGTTAATAACCAGTGTTAAACAAAAACCACACCCATCATTATCATATTTGCGAGCATGCTCTATTGTATTTAAAATTAAAAAAATGTTTGCTTTAATATTTATGTTTTTGAACTAGCGCTAGTGCAATTGCTAACCAGCGTTAGTGCAATGACTGCATCGATTCTACATTGATTGATTCATTAATTGTATACTCAAATATAAATAACATACATTTTTCAAAACTAACCAAATGTGACTTGCAGGCCTGAAAACCTTGAGGCAACAGTATTAGGGTAAAACTAGGCCCTCAAAATAAAGCCTCATTAAACATTTGTTGTATTGTGTTAAATAATTGAATGTATTAATAATATATTCGCTTAGGAGCTCACTTGGTAAAGGCCACAAGACTGAACTTGAATACAACAACCATGTCTCTGCCACTAACAAATACAGTCATGGGTGGTAACCACTGCAAATTACACCATGACATTCAGAGACGTCTCTGTATTGACCCTCTCAGCCAATGTTCCCTCTGAGCAATGTTCAGGTCTGCTGACCGCAAACTTGAACATTTACTGTGAACACTGAGGCCGTACTTGCTTTAAGTGACAGTTTTAACAGTGGCTAAGTAGGCTGCTGTGGATATTTGGTCATAACGTAGGCCTACCAGAGTGGCTGACCATAAAAAAGCATGGAGAAAATGCATCCCATAACATTCTGTCACTGAAATAGCTGTTCTATCGTTCAGCCTACATCAGCAGCCGATGTGTAGTGTTCAATGTAGGCCTAACCTGTTTATCCACTTGTCCTTCAGACAATGAGGTGACTGAAAATGTTGTTGTGTTGTTTGATGCAAGAAACCACTTTACAAAATGAAATGCATTATTATTCCCATACCATTAATACAGAGAATAAGACACATTTTGCTACCATCTGCCTATTGGCTACTTCACTTATTCAAGCCTGTCTCAAAATACAGCACTGCCCCTTTAAGACAAAAAAAAGCTCTTTACTTGACTTGCTTTTCAAATAAATGAAATGTACATGTTTGTGCTCTTGTAGGAAGCAATCACTCCCATATTGCTGACTACAAAGCATCTATAACTGGGCTAATAACTCATTAACTAGCAAAATGTGCACACATGGCAACATGCAGCTCTTGCTTTGATCTCAAAACAAGCACATCTACAACAGCTGTAAACACTGTAAACACTGTCCAGTTCATAGTAAATGACACAGATCCATACATGTTAACGGTCTACTTGCATGTAGGCCTACTGCAGCTCCGATTGGCTATGCCACACTGGTCTGTGTAGAGTACTCCTAAGTTGTGCGCAATAAAATCCTATCCTGATCTGTTCTGCCTCCAACAAAATCGCTTGCATAGTTTCTTTTGTTTCGTTCGGTATGTTGCATTGAAAGTGGCTAATATTGAGTTGCGTTGAAAGTGGCTAATATTGTGTTGATTCGATCACAAATGCCACTGTAAAGGGAAACATTGATAGTGTTAACAAACAGGGATAACTCTAGAAAGTTGAGTGAAGGTCAAGCTTATGCTTCTCTCCATAGGCTGATATTCTTCTGCACTCTGCACAGCAGTCCCAGGGGGAACTTTGCTCTCAGCCAAAGCAATTTTAAACACACAAGCACATGCAGGATAGGAGGCCTACATTCAATATAGGCCTAAAACATGAGTTTATGAGTATTTCATGAGTTAATTCTTGGAGTCTTCCCAGATCATGTGACATAAAACACTACCTTTCTATCCTTACGTTAATGACCTTTACAGCAGTGTTACTTGTCATTATTAAGCCGTTAACAATTTAATTAGAACGGTGAACTTAAACCCTGTACAGATCATGGATCTTAGAGATCTGGGAAAATGCACTGTATGTGTAACTATGGCTACGTAACATTTCATTATGTTTCTCCGTGCAAATAAAATGAATGCTTCTAACCGGAAGAGTCAACTATAAGTCTACTGTCATTAACGTATACTTGGTGGATGGATTGGATGTGCGTTGGTGTCCAGTTGTCGGCAAGTTGTTCAGTGATATTGTCGCCCATCATCAGGTGATCCAGTAAAGAAAACAAATATTAATAGAAAATAATAAAGGTAAATAAATAATCTACTACTTCTGGCCATGGATGGTAGCGAGAACACCAGTACCCACACCCACCTGAAAAACAAAGCAATGAGCACTCTAAATATTTCATATTTGCCACTGTAAAACGTATTTACTACCACATTTTAAGCAAATAATAGCATGCTAAATTACCATTATTTAGAGACCCTTGTACAATTCACTTCAAAGACACACTTTGGTAGAAGCAAATAAGGCTTTACACTAAACAATGTGTTGATTTCACACCGAAAGGTGTGGACCCGTATAGGTACTGGACCCGTGTTAAATGTAGCACTGTCAGTGTTGATTTAAAGGAATACTTTGGGATGTTGGCAATGTATGAAGGAAGTTAGAGGTAGTTTCACGAAACAACGATACTTTGCCAATACAAATAGACTTCCAGTCATTGAATTAGCACTAGTTAGCAACTTCCTTTAAACCACACGCAGAAACATTAAAATGCAATCCACGAGTTTGTGGAAGTAGATAAATGGCCTCTGCCAAAATCCGTAAGTATCCCTTTAACACGGGAGAATTCCCTGTTCAGAGATAGGGATCCTGCTACCAGGCCTACTAACTAGCCTAATTGTCCGCTCATTTAGTATGCATTTTCTTTTTGGGAAAACCTGGAATCTGATGGAGATTCAATTATTTAAACATTTTACAATGGAATATATTCAGACATTGATTGACAACCACAGTCTTATTAAGAAGCTAAAAGGGCTCTAAATCACAATGCCTCATGATTGTGTAACTATCTACTCAGGCCTGTAGAAGTGGTTGGTGAAAGCTTGAAAAACTCCCCCCAGCCTCAGTTGATTAATCAGTGTTTAATCAGTGTTTAGCTGCTAACAGCTGTGGACGTCTTTCCTCTCATTTTTTCCAGCTTGATCACCCAGTCCGTCACACTCTCTCTCTCTCTGATCTTCAGCCATTATATGTTATTATCCCAGTCAGTTTATTTTCTTCTTGTTCACTGTGTGTGTGTGTGTGTGTGTGTGTGTGTGTGTGTGTGTGTGTGTGTGTGTGTGTGTGTGTGTGTGTGCGTGTGTGTGTGTGCGTGTGCGCATGCATGCAGCGGCGTCATGCCCACAGGGGCCACAAAGGCCCTCAAATGTGTCATTTTTTAAAATGTTAAATTAATTACTAAACTTTATTGTTAAGCCCGTTTTATAATTTTTATAAAGGACCTGTCAGCTATTCTGCAGAGGGGGCATACTGACTGGACCAGGCAACGAGTACCCCCCCCCCCCCCCATTCTCCCTCGTAAGTGGTTCCTTCCAAGGTGCACGGAGCAGAGAGATGCCTAGGCTTGATGCCACATACTGTAGTCTGTGCAGCATTTTCAGAGGAGAAGGAGAGAGAGTGTAGAGCGACACACATAGCGTTTGTTTCCACATTTTGTTACGTTCCAGCCTTATTCTAAAATGGATATTTTTTTAAAGAAATCTCATTAATCTACACACAACACCTCTACAACAGTACACCATAATGACAAAGAAAAAACAGGCCTTGGAATTGTTGCAAATGTATTAAAAATAAAAAACAGAAATACCTTATTTACATATGTATTCAGACACTTTGTTATGAGACTCAACATTGAGCTCAGGTGCATCCGGTTTCCATTGATCATCCTTGAGATGTTTCTAGAATTTCATTGGATTCCACCTGTGGTACATTCAATTGATTGGAGATGATTTGGAAAGGCACACACCTGTCCATATAAGGTCCCACAGTTGGCAGTGCACGTCAGAGTAAAAACCAAGCCAGGAGGTCGAAGGAATTGTCCGTAGAGCTCCGAGATAGGATTGTGTCGGGGCAGAGATCTGGGAAAGGTACCAAAACATTTCTGCAGCATTGAAGGTCCCCAGGAACACGGTGGTCTCCATCATTCTTAAGGAGTTGGGAAGCACCACGACTTTTCCTAGAGCTGGCTGCCCAGCCAAACTGAGCAATCTTGCAAGAAGGGCCCAGGGAGGTGACCAAGAACCCGATGCTCACTCTGACAGAGCTCCAGAGTTCTTCTGTGGAGAGAGGAGAACCTTCCAGAAGGACAGCCATCTCTGCAGCACTCCACCAATCAGGCTTGTGTGGTAGAGTGGCCAGACGGAAGCCACTCCTCAGTAAAAGGCACATGACAGCCCGCTTGGAGTTTGCCAAAAGGCACCTAAAGGACTCTCAGACCATGAGAAACAAAGTACAGAGAGATCCTTGATGAAAACCTGCTCCAGAGTGCTCAGGACCTAAGACTGGGGTAAAGGTTCACCTTCCAACAGGACAATGACCCTAAGCACACAGCCAAGACAATGCAGGAGTGGCTTCGAGACAAGTCTCTGAATGTCCTTGAGTGGCCCAGCCTTGAACCCGATCAAGCATCTCTGGAGAGACCTGAAATAGCTGTGCAGCAACGCTCACAATCCAACCTGACAAAGCTTGAGAGGATCTGCAGAGAAGAATGGGAGAGACTCCCCAAATACAGGTGTGCAAGCTTGTAGCATCATACCCAAGAAGACTCGAGGCTGCAATCGCTGACAAAGGTGCTTCAAAACAGTTTTTTGTGTTTTATACATTTTTTTAAATGTCTTCTTGAGTTTTCAACCTTTTGCAATAGTGCCCCTCGTCCCTGGCAAGGTGTTGCAAACACTGGATTCAGTGGTGTTACAACACACCATGTAATGTTTCAAAACATCTCAGTATGACGTGTTTCAATACTCCAGCAAATTTATAGTTTCATCTCCTTCGCGTTGTTGGCAGCTCAGTTGCCACAAAGTACTTAATTTGAACAATGCAACCTGGGGCAGCAGGTAGCCTAGTGGTTAGAGTGTGGTGCCAGTAACCAAAAGGTCGCTGGATTGAATTCCCGAGCTGACAAGGTAATAATCTGCCGTTCTGCCCCTGAACAAGGCAGTTAACCCACTGTTCCCTGGTAGGCTGTCATTGTAAATAAGGTTTTCTTCTTAACTGACTTGCCTAGTTAAAGGTTAAATACATTCTTTTGAATAGCTACCAAGACATTTCAGCCTATCAATCAAGTTCCTTCAGTTCAGTTCTGTGTGTGTGTGTGTGTGTGTGTGTGTGTGTGTGTGTGTGTGTGTGTGTGTGTGTGTGTGTGTGTGTGTGTGTGTGTGTGTGTGTGTGTGTGTGTGTGTGTGTGTGTGTGTGTGTGTGTGTGTGTGTGTGTGTGTGTGTGTGTGTGTGTGTGAGAGAGAGAGTAGGGACATTTCGCCGGTATCCCCCAAGGAAAAAGGATTTTGAATGGGAATCAATTGTCTGGTCCCCAAAAGGATAGTAAAACAAACGCGTGTGTAATTGCTGAGTAATCACAATAAAGACTAAATGACCTCCTGAATGAAAAATGCAGCAGGAAGGAAATTTCGCCTTCCCTAGAGCTGCTGGTGTTGTTCATGCAGTTTATTTGTATTTTTCCCCTTTACCTATACTCTTTGAAATGAATGAGACGTCATTCAACAGGAGTATCAAGACACACTCCACAGCTGCTACTTTATTCTTTGAGGTAGAGAATATACTCTATATCATTTAAACCATATAAACGGTAAACCACACACATATCTTTCCCCATATTATTAAATCCATAATGGATGTTCCAGGAGCCTATACTCTCTTAGAGGGCAACCCTTGAGCGAGACCTCCACATGGTCTGGAAGTGTGAAAAATTGAAATGTATTTTCTGGTGCTGTTATTTCCTAGCCTGGTCTGGACCTGGCTTCAAGTCCCAGCTGTTTGCTGTATTTTTGCCTTCTAGCAATCTGTGCTCAGTGGGGATATGGGAGTTTTGCTTTGAAAGGTTTTTGCCTGAAGATAAATTGGATAACCTTCTTCTGTCGTTAGCAATACCTTTTCCACCGGTGAACACACAGACATTGGGGGCAGAGAGAGAGATAGTAGAGAGCTGAGAGGTTGCACAGGAGTTGCTGGTAATTACCGGGTCAGAGCTTTAAACAGCCAAGATACTGAGGTACGTCCAACCGAGACATTTCCGTGTCTGCAATCCATCAAGGTTCTCTTTGTTTTTGTTGCTTAATTCTCTATGGTCTACAGTGTCTGGACATGTTTAAATGTGTAAGCGAACACTGTCTCTTTGGGTGAGAAAGTCTCAACAGGGTCAGAACTAGTGACTGCTTCTCCTGGGATACTGCTTTGGGATATCTGTCTTGATCAGATGATCCAGAGAAGTTAGGAAGTTAAGGCTTGGCCCCGGGCTGGGCCTCCAGGAGGCTTGTAAAAGGCCCTCCCCGCTCTCCAGGCTCTCATCCTAGGGAAGAGTCACGATGACAGGCCCTTCATTAGCGACTTTGTCCTGGAGACCTGGAAGAGTCCCGCACACAATTAATGTTTCCGTGATGGATTACACGGTGGATTGCGAACAGCGAACATGTCAGTGGGAAAAAGCATCAAGAGGATGAATCAACTCCCATGCTCTCCGCCCTTTTCCTCTCTCTCTCCTCCCCCTCCCTACGCTATCGAAGCATCTCAGCCTCGTTGACTCTTGCTGATTAAAAAGTCACAATATTTACAACAGGAGTGACTGCAGTCGAGGGAGGTAATATAATAATACAATACTAATAATATATATACTGTATATAAAGGTAAATTAGCCCCATGCTTTTCCTACCTTCTCCCCGAGCTCTCCATCCCGGATGGAAGGACTCAATAGATGCTGCCGGGGCTACTGACAAATGTTCATCTTGTGATATTCGCAGGTGGGATTGGGACGGTTTTTAGCCATAAATCAATGCCATCATTAAGGATGCAGAAAGCACAGTGGAAATTAAACCCTGCTGTTGGTGTTGCATCCCGCTATGAAGCTCACTATCGGCATGCATTTATTCATCTCATGTACTGTATACAACACAATTCAAACGTGAATTCTTATTTCTTTGTAATCACTATGTTTTTTACATGGTTATTTGGTGTTCTCTCTAGTAGCTGGCAAACATGAGTGTTATAGGGCTCCATTTGATTCAATAGCTACAGAGGTGTGTTGTTGTTAGCTGCTTTAAATAGTCTCATTGGAATTTTCTGCATTATTTTGCATTATGTTTTGCATATTTCATACACTAGCTAACTTTTCCCATTCTCATTAAGAGTCCAAAAGAACCATACCTTTTTTTTAAGCATCTCCTTGAGGCGATGTGTATTTCACAAACAAACGGAGACAAAACTAATTGCAATACGCTCCATGTTTTAAGATGAGATCAAGCGGGCTCAAGTGGACTGACATTTAGCCTAATTGCAACCGTACAAATTAGTCATTGGATTCCAAAACGTGTGTAGTCAATATTCGTGCTAGGAAGAGATCATCTGATGGTTTTCAGGGCACCAAGCCCTGTTTTAAAACTTTTTTCTCTTCATATTGATGATTGCTCTAATTGAAAACTGCACTATATAACTCATCCAGTGACTTTAGAACATGCCATTCATCCCGCTAAGATCGACCGCTTAAAAATCTCCCAGCGTCAGAGCAGCACGGCTACAGTTTAGTGATCCTGCATAAGGAGGACGTGACTTACTAAATGATATATTTAATATTAACAATAAAACGCTGCCTAGTATCTGGCAGAGCTGGAATAGATTATACAGCACACGCTGTTTTCCCGCCTCTCTTCCTCGCCACTCACTGATCATGTCATCCATCAGGTAAACACCGAGAAACTAGACGAGGACGCCGTGACGCGTTCGCACAACATGTTTGGAGGCCCCCTGTTTTCCCATGAACCTTAAAGGTGCGTGTTTATCCACACAGAGATGTAGTCTTCACACTGCGGTCACGTTGTCTCTCTTTCAACCTTCGGCTGCCCTTGTATTGCGCCAACGAGTCTCTCACCTTCTACGGAGCAAGTCTGGTTCTGAGATGATAGTTTTCGTATACCTCCGTTTCAGCGTATTTGGTGCTGCGCTCGCCAGCCTGTTGTGATAGTTCTCTTCAACGGGAATAACGTCATATTCAAGCTGTATCCTTTAGAATGGTTCGTGTTATTTTTCCCCTCATTCTGCTTCAAGTGACGTCGATATGCATATTTTCTTGCAGAAAACAAATCAACATCCCATTTTAGTCATCGCACAACGTAGCTTGTCATAAAAACAAACATGTATGCACTTTGGGATTGATGTGGCAACAGTTTTCCCATGACAGTTATGATGTGTGTGTTGTTTTCAGAGGAAAAACATCTCTCATTTATTCACGATACATTCACGAAATCATATTTCTTGGTGTGAAATGATGTTTTTATTAGAACCCCCTCAAATTGTTGTTTACAACAACTATGAATACTTAGACTTCCTGAATAACCATGCCTAGCTTTTAGCAAGCGACAGTTTGATTGATGCTGAAAAGACTAGTCAGTGTTGGGTGGACTTTGTTGTTTGCTGCTTCTCATATTCAGTGTTGCGTCAGACAATACACTGTGTAAACCGGTGTAGCTGAGTCTTGCATGTCAAACTCCAACTTTGTTTGATTAGTTCAGTCTTGCAGGCAATCTCACTCAAGGCCTGGGGATGAGCAAGATGCTCAGAGGAGGAGGATTTCTCACCATTCCGTCTCACTTCCTGCATGTGAGAAGGAGAGAGAGAGGGAGTAAGAGAGAGAGAGAGAAAGGGAGAGAGAGGGAGTAAGAGACAGTTATATTGACAGTTCATGACTAATGTTCAGCTGTCTGCTTTGGCAAATGTGACAGTAAGAAGCTCCGTCCTGAAGTTACACAGCCGCTAATTGGACACACACTGAACGCACGCCAACAACGGTTTCGTTTAAAACAAATTAGCTGACGTGATAGCCTTAAATTAACCTGAGCTGTTTCCCCTCGACCGGCAACGTCTCTTTTTTTCCCACGTCGCTGGGCAAGATTCGACTTGATAATTTACAATCACTCTCAGACTCATTTCGCATTCACAGTGAAAGAGAAGTGTGAAGGTACTGTCATTTTTTAAAAATCAGTCAAATAACACCACAATGTTGAGTAATTATGACATTTATAGAAAAGTCACAGTCATCACCTTATTCTAATATATTCATAGAAGTACTGAAAGTTAACATATGAACCTACCTCAGTGCAAAACCTTCACACATGAGTGCATAGATGCATAAATGCATGAATTAACAAGTGATGATGATTTCTAAGGCATTATGAAGACTGAGATAGACACAGTCTTCAGAATGCCTCTGTTCAAGATGTTATTTACCAAAATTTGATACAGGTTTGAATTTTCTTTCTATTAACTATAATCCAGATAATAATTCACATTTCCTGTTGCTGCAGGATCCCTTTCTCAAGTGCAGATCCTACACCTGTACTTAGGCGTTCAGTACAGATCGATACAACCATTTTCTTTATATTCTTTTTCCCCTTTGTGAGGGCCTGTCAACATACATGAATACACACACACACACACACACACACACACACACAGTGATAGAAACCTGTTTCAAGGGCTGTTCACATGAGGCAGGACGGGGTCCAGATAATGAACATGGTTCAGTCAAAGCAGGGTTGTCAAAAGCTGGGGAGAAAATACATGTCTAATGAGGATAGACAGATTGGATTCTCCTCCTCCTGCCTCATCTTCTCCACCTCTCCTCCTCCTCTTCCCTCAGTCGGACATCAAAGGATCAAAAAGGTTATGAACTCGCACCTGCTGTACAGTAGAGACACACACACACACACACACACACACACACACACAGGAGGAAAGAGACATGCTTTCATGATAGTTTCCATCATCTGTGAAGCCGTGTTCTCTCATTTTTGTCCTTCCATTACACCATACGGGTTCTTTCACAGTTTCTTTCAGTACACCTGTGCCATTTTCTGTCAGCTGAACCCAAAGACCATTCTGTGCCGTTCTCCGTGTTACATCTGAGAAGTCTCACTGCGATTTCAAAATATGATTCACATATGTCTTACTCTCTCCTCACAGGCTAATCTGGTGGGGGGGGGGGAGAAATGGTGCTCGTTAATATAAGTTTTCCGTTACTTACATCAGAAAGTATTAACAACCCATTACTTTTTCCACATTTTGTTGTGTTACAGACTGAATTTAAAGTGGACTAAATTGAGATTTTGCGTCACTGGCCTACACACCATATCCCATAATGTCAAAGTGGAATTATGTTTTTAGAATTAAAAAAATAAATAATTCCAATTAAAAGCTGAAATGTCTTGAGTGCATACATATTAAACCCCTTTGTTATGGCATGCCTAAATAAATGCAGGAGTAAAAATTTGCTCAACAAGTCACATACTAAGTTGCATGGACTCTGTGTGCAATAATACTGTTCAACATGATGTTTAAAGACTAGGGAGGTTTTCCAATGCCTCGCAAAGAAGGGCAACTATCGGTAGATGGGTAAAGAAAAATTGTCACTACAAAGATATATAACTCAGTTGCTGGAGAGGAAGGAAACCACTCAGGAATTTCACCATGAGGCCAATAGTGGCATTAAAACAGTTACAGAGTGTAATGCCTATTATAGGAAATGGATGGATCAACAACATTGTAGTTCCTCCACAATACTAACCTAAATGACAGAGTGAAAATAAGGAAGCCTGTACACAATACAAATATTACAAAACATGCATCCTGTTTGCAATAAGGCACTAAAGTAAAACTGCAAAAAAATCCCCTGAATACAAAGGGTTACGTTTGGAGCAAATCCAACAACAAAAAACATCATTGAGTACAGATGTAGGATCTTAATTTGACCCAGCTTGCTACACCAGGAAAATAAAAGGAAATGTGGATTATTATGTGGATTATAATGAATGGACATTTTTCGTTAGGGAGTCTGACAGTCTGACATTTCTAAGTGGAAATTACAATCATTAGAAGACTTTTAAAATTAAAATGCACTCCAAGTTTGCATTTCTCAGAAACAAAAGCGTTATCAAATTAAGACCCTACATCTGTACCAATATCATATATTCAAGGATGGTGGTGGCTGCATCATGCTCTGGGTATGCTTGTCATCAGCAAGGACTAGGGAGGTTTTTTTCTGGGGGGGGGGGGGGTCAAAAGAAATGGAAAAGCTAAGCACATGCAAAACCTGGTTCAGTCTGCTTTCCAAAGACACTGGGAGACAAATTCACCTTCCAGCAGGACAATAACCAAAAACACAAGGCCAAATCTACACTTGAGATGCACACCAAGATGACATTAAATGTTGAGTGGCCTAGTTAGAACAAACAATTTGACAGAGCTTGAAGGATTTTCTAAATAATTAGCACATTTTGTACAATCCAGGTGTGCAAATCTCTTAGAGACTTACCCAGAAAGACTCACAGCTGTAATCACTGCCAAAGGTGATTCTGACATGTATTGACTCAGGGGGTTGAATACTTATCTAATCAAGATATATTTGTGTTTTATTTTTAATGAATCTTTTACAAATGTTAGACTTTGTCTTCCACTTTGACATTACAGAGTATTTTGTGTTTATTTTATTTTTTATTTAACCAGGTAGGCCACCTGAGAACAAGTTATCTTTTACAACTGTGACCTGTCAAAGATAAAGCAAAGCAGTGCGACACAAACAACACAGAGTTACACATGGAATAAACAAACTTACAGTCAACAACACAATAGAAAAATATACAGTGTGTGCAAATGTAGTAAGATTAGCGAGGTAAGGCAATAAATAGGCCATAGTGGCAAAATAATTATGATTTAGCAATTAAACACTGGAGTGATAGATGTGCATAAGATTAATGTGCAAGTAGAGATACTGGAGTGCAAAGGAGCAAAAAAAATATAACAATATGGGGATGAAGTAGTTGGGTGGGCTATTTACAGATGCAAAGATCGGTAAGCTGCTCTGACAGCTGATGCTTAAAGTTAGTGAGGGAGATATAAGACAGTCATTGACAGCAGAGAACTGGAAGGAAAGGTGGTCAAAGGAGGAGATGACTTTGGGGATGACCAGTGAAATATATGTGCTGGAGCGCGTGCTACGGGTTGGTGCTGCTATGCTGACAGGTGAACTGAGATAAGGCGGGGCTTTACCTACCAAAGAGTTATAGATGACCTGACAAGAAATGACAATTAAATCCCTCAAAATCCCACCTGGTAACACAACAAATGTGTAAAAAGTCAAGGGGTGTGAATAGTTTGACGGCACTGTAAATCATTGGTAGATGTCATTAGAAATGATCATTACAGTAAAACTCTGCAATCCTCCTCCATGCCCTATTTTGGGGGTCTGTTTGTTGCGAAGTCCTCCATTGGAAAGCTCAGACTCATCAGTATCTCACAGTATATCATATTCCATTTGCGAGCCAACGGTGGACTGTTTAATTGCCCCTGAAAATCAAATAGGTTTGGTCCCTGAGGGAGCATATAATTGCACACGCCTCGTACATAAATCAGCTGCTCAGGCCGCTGGAAGGTGGTGGTGTGGTGGCAGTTATATGGAGGCTTGGCTGCGCCACATGGCTGTCGGGAGGAAATGGAACTGTCAGAGGCATGAAATAGTGTGACAGCCGCGTCACTTTGAGGCGGCTGCTCCTCCGTTTAATTATCATACCAGAACAAAGAGTGTCCCAGCTGGCCTGCCACTGCCACGCGTCTCCCCTGGCTGACACTGCCCATGTGAGGAGTGTGTTTTGGGGAGGAGTGTGAGGGTGGATGTTTGTGTTTATGTATATAATAAGGAAGGTAGCAGGTACCACCATACTGCAGCTGTGTGTGCGTGCATTTCTGCGTGGATTTGAGTGTGGGTCAACAGGTACAGCAAAGGAGGAAGGTATAGCTTTTTTCTGTAGCTCCCAGAGAAACCAAGAGACTACCATTCAGTCAAATCAATGTAAATCTGCAGAGAGAGAGAGAGAGAGAGAGAGAGACTTACAAATTATCATGGTCAGCACAGCAGATCACACTGCGTGCGTGTGTGCGCGCGCTCTCAGTCCACATTTACCTGTCCCAGGGTCCTCTAAGGTACGGCTACAAGAGTGAGGCCTGCATCACTGACTTCAATGTGTTAAATGTGTTCATCTTATTGATTTGGGTCCAGTTGTAACCTCATATTAGGGCTTGCAATGTTCTCCACCGCATTAAGCCCCAGCTCTAATTCAACATCCCAGAGGCTAACTGGCTCTATCGCTCTGACATGTCAAAATGCATCAGTCAGTTAAATGGAGCTGTGAGATGGAGAACAATTATTACTGGCTGGATAGCCAGTGACCTTGTAGGCATGACTGAGCAAACCCTCCTCTCCCTTTTCCCATGTTCCTTGCCCAAACCAGCCACACTAACTGCCACACGAAGAGGACCTAACAGTGTACTAATGCAACAAAGCATCTTGTGTCAGTGTGACCTGCTGTGCTGACCATGAGAATTTGTAAGTTTGTTTTAATTAGAAGCCTGGGGAATTGCAGCCAAGATTACATCACATAAAGAAGTTGAAACACAGAGTAGACATTAAGTACACAAATATATTAGCCTATAATTATGCATAGTAATAGTTTCATAATATATCTTCACCACAGCAATCAAACAGTTACTCAAGGATTCCTTCTACATTTTTCAGTCCTTTATTTTCAGACTTTCTGGATTTTTATTTTTATTTATTTTTAATCAAAAACCAGTGGGCTACTCTTTACTAAGGCTGACTTTGATATTCCTTTGAAAACATGTTTCTCTGGCTTCTCTAAAATAAAAAGAGAGAACGTTTGGATCCATAAGTGTATTTCAAATTCCTCTCTGTTGCTCAGAATCAAACATGTCTTCCTCTGAACGTTTTACACAGGAATTTGTACACTGTAAAAACAAATCCTGTCATCTTTACAGTCAATTACTGGAAGCACAGTAGCCAGTAATTTACTGTACATTTACAGTAGTTTACTGCATTCACAGAAGAACAGTGGTTAGAAGACTGTTGCAGATTTAGAGTGCAGGTAGTTAGTGCCAACGACGGGCAGTATTTCTGTTACATTTATTTCATATATTTATTTCAATACCTGTTTTGTAATTTATTTTTCACTGGCCTGAACTACAATTCATGTAGCCTATTTTGGAAAAATGTAATTGGAATACATGTATTTTCTATTTTCTAATACAATTATATATTTGCAAGTGACCCGCTGAACTACAACATTCTCTGTCACAGTAACATCATCTGTTCACTTCCTAGGACTATGGTATGTTCTAGTTAACCTTAGTTTAATACACTGACTGTAAGTCACTCTGGATGAGAGTGTCTTCTAAATGACACCCAGCAGTGTGCTTTGCCAAAGGCTCTTTTTTGACATTGACATTTTGGAAATTTAGCCAGGGACAGATTAAGAAATCTTAGGCCCCGGGGCTATGTTTTTCCAATGGTACACTGACTCACCTAATGATAAAGATGAAGCCATGGGCTACTCACGGTGGTGGCCGATGTGCTTGTCATCTCAAGATGAGCTACTTTGAAACAAGTGTTGCTGTTAGATACAAATTGGTTCTATTGGTTCTAGAGGGAGATTATTCTTCTCTTTTCGTAGCCATTTGCTTTCCGAACTGAAACTTTTTTCAGGAGATTGTATTTTGAAACATGCAAAAGGCAAACAAAACATAGAAATATAATCCATAGATGGCCGTTCCCACTCAAGTCAGGACTGGCATCTATTGCTAGTGTACCCATGAGCTTAACCATCAAATTGCCAAAGTGAGGTTACAAGACCATTCTATGGATAATACACCACAAGCTGTAGCCTATATTTGGCACGCATGCTGCCCAAACTGCGACCTTCCCAACTGTAGGCATACTGGTAACTGCCAAAATAAAGGAAACACTTGAGTAAACAAGGGATACAATGTATATGTTATGCTGTGGGGTGCATTCTCCTGGTGTGGTTTAGGTTCACCTGTAGAATCTATGCCAAGACTCATCGAAGCTGTTCTGCAGCAACCTTTTAAGACAATTTATGCTGATACCTGTATGAGCTTGTGATAAAAACTGAATCCTTCTTTTTTGAATAAACTATTGATCCTCTTTAGTTAAATTCTCTCTGTGGTGTTTTGAACATAAAGAGCAGGCTCCTGTGGTTGGATACAATATTATGATCTTTAAAAATGTTTTTGTTTTTTAAATTTATCTGACATTTGTTTGCCTCTTGGGCTCTATACGGGCTTGGGCCCAGCCCCTGACTCACACAATTGACCAGTCACATTTAATTATTATACAGTTTATTTAAATTGTTTGTATTAATCAGTTACCCACGTGGACGTCCTACTTCCTCTCCTCCCCCCATCTGATGAGCGGCAGCAGGCGGCAGCAGGCGGCAGCAGGCGGCCTACACTCATTGGGAGTGGGATCCTGAGTCTTCCTGTGGTTGGCAGTTGGATGTGTTCCGCTGGTAGACAGCAATCTCCAATGGTTGCGTGTAGGTGGCAGGGAAGTCAGGCACAGGAAAACGAACTTGGTATAAACGGAGTCGTTTAATAAGTGCTCGTACAACTCCAAAAACCAAAATATACAAAAAATAACATAAGTGGGTACAAAACCCGTTGCACACCGACACATGACTTGCACAAACATACAATAAAACATGCTCCAACAAAACATGAGGGGAAACAGAGGGTTAAATACACAACATGTAATTGATGAGATTGGAACCAGGTGTGAAGGAAGACAAGACAAAACCAATGGAAAAGGAAAAATGGATCAATGATGGCTAGAAGGTCGGTGACATTGACCGCCGAACACCGCCCGAACAAGGAGCGGGAGCGACTTCGGCGGAAGTCGTGACACAATCTTTAAGTCATACCACAGATTCTCAATTGGATTGAGGTCTGGGCTTTGACTAGGCCAAGACATTTAAATGTTTCCCCTTAAACCACTTGAGTGTTGCTTTAGCAGTATGCTTAGTATCATTGTCCTGTTGGAAGGTGAACCCCCGTCCCAGTCTCAAATCTCTGGAAGAATGAAACAGGTTTCCCTCAAGAATTTCCCTGTATTTAGCGCCATCCATCATTCATTCAACTCTGGCCAGTTTCCCAGAACCTGCCGATGAAAAACATGGTATCCTCGGGGTGATGAGAGGCGTTGGGTTTGCGCCAGACATGGCTTTTTCCTTGAAGGCCAAAAAGCTCAATTGAAGTCTCATCTGACCAGAGCACCTTCTTCCATATGTTTGGGAGTCTCCCACATGCCTTTTGTGCTTATTTCTTTCTTTAAGCAAAGGCTTCTTTCTGGCCCCTCTTCCATAAAGCCCAGCTCTGTCGAGACTGTGGCTTAAAGCGGTCCTATGGACAGATACTCCAATCTCCGCTGTGGAGCTTTGCAGCTCCTTCAGGGTTATCTTTGGTCTCTTTGTTGCCTCTCTGATTAATTCCCTCCTTGGGCGGCCCTCTCTTGGCAGGTGTGTTGTGGTGCCATATTCTTTCCATTTTTAATAATGGATTTAATGGTGCTCTGTGCGAAGTTCAAAGTTTTGGGATATTTTTTTGTGACCCAAACCTGATCTGTACTTCTCCACAACTTTGACCCTGACCTGTTTGGAGAGCTAATTGGTCTTCATGGTGCTCCTTGCTTAGTGGTATTGCAGACACTGGGGCCTTTCAGAACAGGTGTATATATACTGAGATAATGTGACAGATCATGTGAGAGTTAGATTGCACACAGGTGGACTTTATTTAACAAATGATGTGACTTTTGAAGGTGATTGGTTGCACCAAATCTTATTTAGTGGCTTTATAGCAAAGACGGTGAATACATAGGCATGCACCGCTTTACATTTTTTATTTTTTAGTTATTTTTTCCATTTCACTTTACCAAATTGGACTATTTTGTGTATGTCCATTAAATGAAATCCAAATAAAAAGCCATTAAAATTACAGGTTGTAATGCAACAAAATAGGAAAAACACCA
Organism: Oncorhynchus masou masou; assembly: GCF_036934945.1. Lineage (NCBI taxonomy): Eukaryota > Metazoa > Chordata > Actinopteri > Salmoniformes > Salmonidae > Oncorhynchus > Oncorhynchus masou. Next base: position 11,135,059 of record NC_088237.1, on the reverse strand, counting down.
AGGGGGATGAATACTTTTGCAAGGCACTGTACTACATATATATATATATATATACACTGCTCAAAAAATAAAGGGAACACTTAAACAACACAATGTAACTCCAAGTCAATCACACTTCTGTGAAATCAAACTGTCCACTTAGGAAGCAACACTGATTGACAATACATTTCACATGCTGTTGTGCAAATGGAATAGACAACAGGTGGAAATTATAGGCAATTAGCAAGACACCCCCAATAAAGGAGTGGTTCTGCCGTTGGTGACCACAGACCACTTCTCAGTTCCTATGCTTCCTGGCTGATGTTTTGGTCACTATTGAATGCTGACGGTGCTTTCACTCTAGTGGTAGCATGAGATGGAGTACAACCCACACAAGTGGCTGAGGTAGTGCAGCTCATCCAGGATGGAACATCAATGCGAGCTGTGGCAAGAAGGTTTGCTGTGTCTGTCAGCATAGTGTCCAGAACATGGAGGCGCTACCAGGAGACAGGCCAGTACATCAGGAGACGTCGAGGAGGCCGTAGGAGGGCAACAACCCAGCAGCAGGACCGCTACCTCCGCCTTTGTGCAAGGAGGAGCAGGAGGAGCACTGCCAGAGCCCTGCAAAATGACCTCCAGCAGGCCACAAATGTGCATTTGTCTGCTCAAATGGTCAGAAACAGACTCCATGAGGGTGGTATGAGGGCCCGACGTCCACAGGTGGGGGTTGTGCTTACAGCCCAACACCGTGCAGGACGTTTGGCATTTGCCAGAGAACACCAAGATTGGCAAATTCGCCACTGGCGCCCTGTGCTCTTCACAGATGAAAGCAGGTTCACACTGAGCACATGTGACAGAGTCTGGAGATGCCGTGGAGAACGTTCTGCTGTCTGCAACATCCTCCAGCATGACCGGTTTGGCGGTGGGTCAGTCATGGTGTGCGATGGCATTTCTTTGGGGGGGGGCCGCACAGCCCTCCATGTGCTCGCCAGAGGTAGCCTGACTGCCATTAGGTACCGAGATGAGATGCTCAGACCCCTTGTGAGACCATATGCTGATGCGGATGGCCCTGGGTTCCTCCTAATGCAAGACAATGCTAGACCTCATGTGGCTGGAGTGTGTCAGCAGTTCCTGCAAGAGGAAGGCATTGATGCTATGGACTGGCCCGCCTGTTCCCCAGACCTGAATCCAATTGAGCACATCTGGGGCATCAAGTCTCGCTCCATCCACCAACTGTCCAGGAGTTGGCGGATGCTTTAGTCCAGGTCTGGGAGGAGATCCCTCAGGAGACCATCCGCCACCTCATCAGGAGCATGCCCAGGCATTGTAGGGAGGTCATACAGGCACGTGGAGGCCACACACACTACTGAGCCTCATTTTGACTTGTTTTAAGTACATTACATCAAAGTTGAATCAGCCTGTAGTGTGGTTTTCCACTTTAATTTTGAGTGTGACTCAAAATCCAGACCTCCATGGGTTGATAAATTTGATTTCCATTGATAATTTTTGTGTGATTTTGTTGTCAGCACATTCAACTATGTAAAGAAAAAAGTATTTAATAAGAATATTTCATTCATTCAGATCTAGGATGTGTTATTTTAGTTTTCCCTTTATTTTTTTGAGCAGTGTATATATATATATATATATAAGTTATTTTTGGGGGGCCCCACACTTGCCTGGGCCCCTGCATTCATCTTGCACTGCATGTAACAGATGCTCTTGTCCAGAGCAACTTACAGTCAGTCCATTCATTTAAGTTTGATTAAAAAAAACTCATATCAAAGTCATAGAAAGTCAGATGTTTCTGTAACCGTTACAGGCCATGTTGTTGTGGTTAAGGATACATCTGTCCTCAACATATCCTGTATTTTTAACAAGACACCTTTTGAACGTATCTTAGCCTGTCTCTGGTTAGTGCATGCTATGTTATTGTAATATTCACAGCAAATAATCACCAGCTTAGTGGAACATGCAGAGCAATGACAGTACAATACTGTAAGAAAGTATATGCTACATCATGTTGGTATTTTACTGTAATTACATGGGATTAGTGCAAACACGCTGGTACTTGTATATTTATGAACATTTGGTGTTTTATTTCACTTGCCCTTCTAGAGGCCTAAACAAAGGCTTCCAAACTGGCTGTTATTACAGGGCGAAAGGAGACGGTGTAATATTCAACCATTAAAGGTTTAAGACCCACTGTCACTGATTGCCCCTTAAATATATTACATTGTCAAGGGACTACTACGACATATCAGTTCAATTGGTATCAGCATTCTCACTAACGGGTGCAACAATTATTAACTTTGAAGCCACGCCTCTAAATGTGTTAAATGAGTCAGAGATTATTTCGATGCCCACAACATTTTCCCACAATGCACCATAATTCACAGTATGCTGCTGTAAATATGGAGCAAAACAGGTAATACAATAATTTACTGTAAAATTGTATTGTAAAATTGCAGTGTAGCAGAATACAATTGAGCCTCCATAATGCATTGCTCAGTTGACAGCATCTCAAATCTCGCCCTCTGGAGATGAATCACTGGACACAATGCAAATAGACTGTGGCATTTGCCCATCACTCAGCCTTGCCATCTTGGTGAGGAGCGAGAGGGGATATTGGAAGTGTTTGCTTACACAGCACTCTTTACCTCAAACCATTTATCTACGTGGCCCCATAAATCCTTGAGATATTTCTACCTCTGTCTATATGATGAAAACTTCTCTCTCTTTATCTCTCTCTGTCTCCCTTCCTCATAATGTTTATACAGTTAGCAATTAGCGATGAGTTAGCAATGCTGGCACGTTCTGTCTGTACGATGTAAATGTCGCTTTTTCTCTCTTTCTCTCCCCTCCCTATGTGCCTCTCTCTTTCTGTCTGTCTGTCTCTCTCTCTCTCTCTTTTTTGTACAGACTCAGGAGAGGTGAAGGTCAAGAGCCGTGCGTCCTCTGAAACACAACCCAGCCGAGCCGCACTGCTTCTTGACACAATGCCCGCTTAATCCGGAAGCCAGTCGCACCAATGTGTCGGAGGAAACACCATACACCTGGAGACCGTGTTAGCGTGCACTGCGCCCGTCCCGCCACAGGGGTCGCTAGAGCGCGATGGAACAAGGACACCCCTGTCCCTAACCCGGATGACCCTGGGTCAATTGGGCGCCGCCTCATGGGTCTCCCGGTTTCGGCTGGCTGCGAAAGAGCCTGGACTCGAACTAGGATCTCTCGTGGCACAGCTCGCACTGCGAAGCAGTGCCTTAGAACCCTGCAAGAAATTAGCAACGTTGGCACGTCCTGTAGCGGTTTCTTCCTTCTCGTTCTCCCTCAGACGGACAGCTGGATGGAGGGACTGACTGGGGGAGGTTCTCGACCTGTCTGACCTGTCTGCCTCTACGCCTTGACCTCAGCAGCCTGTACTTGTATCAGGATCTATGAAATGCCATCTGGCCGCCGGGTTCTCCCTGGCCCTCAGCCAACACTGACTCTGATAGGATCATCAGCCTGTCGCTGAGATGGCCCTGACAGCTCTCTGTGTGTTTTTGTATGTGTGTGCGAGCGTGCATACGGTGTATGCTTGTGCGTGTGTATGTGGGTGTGGGCATGCGTTTGTGTGTGTCCCGCCGTGTGTGTGTGTATGTATGTGTGTGCTCTGCAGGCATGAGGTGACTGTTATCTCGCTGATGTCGGCCACTGGAGAGGTTTAGCTAGCTGTTAGGGCTCTGGCCAACGATGGCCGCACATGCCACAGACATATCTGCATGAGAAACAGATACTGTATCTTATACCTGCCAGTGTTGTCTGTCCTTGTGTGAAGCACGTGCTGTTCATTTACTCTACATGGCTTCTGTATGGTTGTGCCAATGATTGTGGTGCTCTGTGGTTTGTAAGCATGAAGCACACTGTTCTCTGTGCCTGTAAAATAGATTATTCTCCATTAAATGGCTGGTAAAATAAAGTTGAAATATAAATCATTAAAATACACTGTGGTTGGATGCTCCCTCACGACGCCAGGACAGCGGAGTCAATCACCACCTTCCGGAGACACCTGAAACCCCACCTCTTCAAGGAATACCTAGGATAGGATAAGTAATCCTTCTCACCACCCCCCCCCCCCCTTAATGATTTAGATGCACTATTGTAAAGTGGCTGTTCCACTGGATGTCAGAAGGTGAATTCACCAATTTGTAAGTCGCTCTGGATAAGAGCGTCTGCTAAATGACTTAAATGTAAATGTAATGCTCTACGCTTGCCCTGCGTACCAGTCTGCACGGTACTTGCACTACATGGTGGTAAGTTGTTGGTACAATGTTGTATGGTTGTTGGTAGGTACTGTGTGTGCCAACCGATGCTCTGTCTGTTGACACAGATGTTGGGCTCTGAGGGCATGTTACTAGATTCCAGAAGCATCGGGAGAAGCTGATGCTAACTGCTAATGGTTCTTCACACACATGGTAGCGCAGGAAGTGTTTTGTCTAACAGGGCCCCTCTTTTCAAACCTCAAACCAACATCCAGCCAGCCAGCCGGCTGCATATACAGTATTCACCCAGCTTGTTGCTTATATTGCAGGTGTTCTTTAAACGAGAGCGATTTATTCACTAGCCCCGTCCTGAATGCAGCATCCGCAAGGCAATCGCTGTTTGTCTCTTTCTTTCTGAAAGGATTGCATTCTGCCTCCCCTTTGCCTGAGCACTTTGTATCATAAGTCAAATAAGCAACTGCATAATTATTTGATTTGCAATTCAGTGGTGGCAGTTAGGGGAAACAGTCTTGCCAACAGCGGGGGACACTTTTCAGTTTGAGTCACGAAGCTTGAAAGGAACATTGGGGAAGTCTGTGAATGTCTAAGTGGAAGAATAATGAAGAGAGCGTCAATACCACAGGTCGGCTAGCCTATGGTTATGATAATAAGGAACTGGATGCCTTAAATCAAGCCAATTCACTGCCATGTGAATTGTGTCAATCCCATGTGATTTTCTCCCCTTTCAGCACAAAACCAAACCACCTCAGTGGATATGGAGAATGCAGCAATTGCATATACAGTTAAAATATTTGTGAAAATGACAGAAAATCCATTTTGGTTCAAAATAAAAACCCTCCTTTTTGCTGAGTGCCTAGAATCCAGTGCTACTTCTGAATATGTGTTGCTTTGGCATTGATCTCGATTGCTTCTTTTAACTGTTGAGTGGGGATTGATTGAGTGGTTACAGTCAGAGTCGGAAATACTCCCGAAATAACGGAGGGAATTTTGGGGCATACAGGGAGTCACTGATGAGTTTTGTTTTGTGCATTTTGTGCTGCAACTGGGGATAGACTAGTGCAATCCTTTTCTGAGTTTGAGATTCAATGTGGACAGATGCTGGGTCGACGTTCAACATCAACTCCCACAGATCCTTTATTGTGAAAAGGTTTTGGGTTTTTTAATTGACCACAGTGGGTGTGTGTGTGTGTGTGTGTGTGTGTGTGTGTGTGTGTGTGTGTGTGTGTGTGTGTGTGTGTGTGTGTGTGTGTGTGTGTGTGTGTGTGTGTGTGTGTGTGTGTGTGTGTGTGTGTGTGTGTGTGTGTGTGTGTGTGTGTGAATGCGATCTCTTTTGCTTGGAAAATAAACACACACTCCCAAGACTTAATTGATTCCGATGGCTCATGTTGACCAGAGTTAAATGCGATATCTGTTAGGACATTGGGAAACAGAAATACAACAAGAAGCTCCAATAAGATACCGACAGGTTTGTTGTTTTTCATTTGAGGATGTCCTGTCCTGATTCCACTGGCTGATTGGTTATGTCATTTTACAGTGAGCTAGCTCATTTATCCGCTCTGCAAATAAAAAGCTATTTAGCTCTCAACTGGTCCCTCGGCCACAGCCATTTGGCAGGTGGCACAAGCATAGCGCTCCATCAACAACAAATCTATATAGCCAAATAAACGGAGTGGGGCCTGCTAGCTCACTGTAATACAAATGGATGTGTGATAAGGCTCTCATCCCATCGCACCATCAGGGTGTAAATGAGTTGTTGTGCTTTTCTGTCAGTTTCTGGTTTCTCCGAGTGTGATTGTTTATGTTGTAGCTATATTGAGTTTAACTAACTGACCTGACAAGGAACCACTCGCAGGCTGGAACTAGAGTCTGTTTTCTTTCTAGTTGGGTCATGACAGAGTCTAGAGAAACTCTTGTCCTATAGTAATGGAAGTTATCATAGATTATAAATCATTCTGTTGATGCAACTGAACCTCTATTGCCCCCTCCCACATGATTGATTTACTCCTACTTATCGCATTCTAGCATTTTTCAATAACTCCTGGTCATGTTGATTGTTGAGCCAAAGGATTTAGTACCAGCAGCCAAGCAGCAGTAGACACGCAGGTGTAAAGGGCTAATTACACCCTTTCTAAGTGGTACTCGTTTTCAACCACTAATTGTACCATGCCAAAACCATGCCTTTGTTATGCCTGAGACCGAACCTTCCTCCCGTCATTATGCAATCATATACACAGGCACGCACTTTAACATTTTTGGGGTGGAATAAATGATAGGTAAACATAACCTGCGTGTGTGAACGACAAACACACGTCTCACTGAATAGCCATCAGCGGCCGAACCACGACCTGTGATTCATGGCAATAAACTGATCCAGTTGGCCAGAAAATCCAATCAAACGCAATTACTGTCCACTTCTGGTGTTAGGAGAGGGAACACACACACACACACACACACACACACACACACACACACACACACACACACACACACACACACACACACACACACACACACACACACACACACACACACACACACGGTGATTTACTCTCCTAGTTGTACCTCATCAGGCACTATGTCACCGACTAGCCGTTCCTCTTGCTTTTATGAACTTTTTCAGCGGTGGGCTGCACACTGGCGGGTACAACTTTTATGTTCCATGGAATGGGATGCTGCTATCGTGTCTGCTTGGATGGAAGGCCGCTCGTTTCACTTTGGAATTCAAATGTCCTCGTATCATTTCTCCTTAATAATGACATCTTCAAAGCTGCGTCCTCAGACAGCCTTTACAGAGGAATATATGATGTACTTTTTCTCTTGCGATGTCAAGGCCGATGTAATAAATTGTGTGGGAAATGCAACCAACCTGTCTGTCTGTCGTAAAAAGACTAAAGTGGAAATTGTCCAGCTATGTGACATCAGTTCTTAAAAATGTCACCGACACGATCAGCATAGGGGGACCAAGCTGCTCCTGACAGCCTTTGAATCTGATATGAGTCGAGTCTGATCCATCTCGATGAGGTCTCGAGAGGAGAGGAGGAGAGACGGAGACCTGCCCTTCTCCATTTGATCTCAAGCGCCACCCGTTGGCGTTTGATGTGCATGAAACACCGTCCCTTATGAGCGATGCTCAGCTGAATAGCCTCTGTTTGGCAATAGGAGTTGAGTTGTGCAGCAAATTGCCTGTGATATCCCCAAGTGTCCCCAGCAGCTCCTTTGTGGACAGGAGAACTGAGAGCCATGTTTTGTCCCCCTCTCCACTGGTATTTTGCCTAATTAGGACCACTGAAGTCTGGGTACAGTGGAGCTGTATGGCATGTTGGACTGCTCGGGGGTATCTAAGGCCCTCAGGTAACGATCCAGGAGAAGATTATAGGATAAAAGGAAGAGAAGACAGCTCTGTTCCTGCTCTGCTCTGCTCCGGGACGACTCACTGTATGGAGACCACTAATGCAAGGGAGACGAGAGTAAAAAAAAAAAGAAAAAAAGAAGATTAAGATTAAAAAAAGGAAAGTGACAAAGACTTCACCAGCATGTCTCCAGAACGGCTCATTTGTTTCGTGGCAGTGAACCTGGAGGATGGTGATGATGTACTAATGAGTTTACTGCATGCGTGTGCGTCTATGTGCGTATACCATGTGGGGAAATGTGTGCGATGGCGGTGGGAGGAGAGCCGGGACTGGAACTGTCAATGTGATCTCACCGGATGTCATACCTGTCACACTCAGACGCGAGGCAGAAAGTGTGTGGGGGGGTGGAACCCCTGCTACAGTTTAGTCTCATGAACAGGCATTCATCATGCTACGTTTTTATTCCCACTTTGCTTTCTATGTCAAACCGTCATATGCAACAGAGATAACCCCTGTAGTTCCACAGACACTCACCAACACCCAAAATACCTCTAGACATCTTCCTCAACAGCATATACAACACCCATCCCCCCCTCCCCAAAACGTTGACGTAAAATGAAATAGAGCTGGAGGTGAAGCCAAGCTGTGTTTCAGTTATCCGGTCTCGACATCCTCGTATTTTTCTTTTGATTTCTGCATAAAGAGGAGGTTGTACATAAATCCTTAATCATCCGGCATGATCTGGTGTGTGTGTGTGTGTACATGTGTGTACATGTGTACGTGTGTGTGTGTGTCTGAGTTTAGGCCAGGCCCTTGTCTCGCTGTGCTGTCAGAAGCATGTGCTCTACTCAGACCCCCTCCACGCGGGCCCTGACCTGCTGCCTCAGCGCTGACGAACATAGATTGGCTGAATTAATTGTTGTTATCAGATGTTCCTGAAGGCCACTTACTGCTGTCTGTTTCCTCCAGGTCCGGATGGGAATAGAGGGAAGATGCCTTTGTAGATCACACAGAGAGTGCAATCTGTGCTCAACACTCTCTCCCCTCAAAGGGCAGATTATGGGGAAGGTTCTGTGCCAGCCAGGGACATGTGCGGCTGCTCTACGTAATTATATATTACAGCACACCAATGAATATTATGTGTTTTATATCACTTTCGCTTGTGGAGGCCTTAACAAAGGCTTCTAAACTGGCAGTGACTACAGGGAAAAACAGTAGTGACATTACGTTTGATACCGGAGCCCCGAGGCATGCGTCGAAATCGCTAAGCAGCCATCTTCGAAGCAGTGTGCCGATGCGTGTATCACTTTATCAGAAGTACGTCATCGATGACGTCCGGAGCTTCGCTTGATCACATGTTTTTTCCAACTGTGTTGCGAAATGCAAAATCCCACTGATTTCGCCGTGGTTCAGGTGCTTTTTTCCGTTTCCAAGCTACTATCATACACTGACCTTTACTGGACACCATAATTACAAATAGAATTAGGATTCTGTACATGTCACTGTTGACTTTCACCTGGCCCGGTAGCTTAGCAGGTTGAGTATGGAACTGTGGAACGTTGCGGGTACGAGTTCAAATCCCATTGAAGGCACGCTATTTCAAAAATTGCTCCTTCTGCAAATTTGGTATAAGCTTCTGTCTTATGAATCCTAAATAATGCCATAGATTCAGTTTTTTTTTTTAAATAGTCAACTTGAAGGCAAAAATGGGACGCATTTTTGAAATGCTACCAAAGCCAATGACTTACTGCTGCGGTCTTATTTAAACAACGGAGAAAAAAATACCTCTATCTGATAACCATACGCTGCTATTTATTGCTGATTGGCAGATTCCTGTCCAACGTGAACTGATAATGAAGCGTAATGCGGCGTAATGCAACGTTTTTCGGCACAATTTGGTGAAAGCCTCTGTTTCTCATCACTGCAAAATGGATCGAAAGGACTTGGCTTTAACGCTCAACCTGTAAAGGTTTGAGACTTGCTGCCACTCTGAACTGTCCCGCACACAGAGAACTACTATCACGTTTCAGTTAACAGGTGAAACTAATAGAGCCTCTTACAAAGGCACATCTCAAAATGTTTTCATAAAAAAATGATGGTGTGGTACTGTATTCCTGGTTGAGGGTTTTGCCAAATCCTTTTGGTCTTATTTGCCCTGTAATCACAGTCAGTTTGGAAGCCTTTGTTCAGGCGATATAAGGCGTTAAAGTGATGTAAAACACCAAATATTAATACATATGCTGTAATATAATAATAATACCTATCAGCCAATCTGCTTGCACAATCCCATGTGAAATACTGTAAAATAGCAATATTACAATTACAGTAGCATTTACTTTCTTACAGTATAGTAGGCACATTTTACAGTACTGTACTGTATTTTTGGCAAGTTAGTGGCGAGTTGCTGTGAATATTACAGCAACGTACAACAAAAGGTATCTTGTTACAAACACAAAATACCTCGAAGACCAATGTATCCCTAACTACAACAACATTCTCAGTAACGATTACAGATGGTTTTACTTGCTATGACTCTGATGTGTTTATTTTTAAACCATTTCACCAGTCTTAATGCACTTGACCCTAAGTCGCTCTGGACAAAACCACTTGCAATGAGCTTCACCCTCAAACTATTTGTATTTTGATCAAATTTGGCCTTGTTAGGGGGAAGAGATCATTAGAATAATACCCAGCAGTGTGCTTTTACTCTAATTCAACTGTTACAAAACACATGAAAATTCAGGCCAGTGAAATAAAATAGATATTGAAACTACTGAAATACCTATCTCAAATACATGTAACAGTAATACATGTAACAGCAATACATGTAACAGCAATACACCCCATCGTTGGCATTAGCTGCCTGCACTGTAAATCTGCAACAGTTTACTAACTACTGTGCATCCAGTAATGCAATTATAGAAATACAGAATGTTGCTGTAGTCAAGAGTTGCAATAATACGCTGTAAATTTGTGTTTCAGTAAAGCTCCTGTAAATCTACAGGAATTTACTGGCTTCTGTGCTGCCAGTATTTTACATTTACATTTACATTTAAGTCATTTAGCAGACGCTCTTATCCAGAGCGACTTACAAATTGGTGAATTCACCTTCTGACATCAGTGGAACAGCCACTTTACAATAGTGCATCTAAATCATTTAAGGGGGGTGAGAAGGATTGCTTTATCCTATCCTAGGTATTCCTTGAAGAGGTGGGGTTTCAGGTGTCTCCGGAAGGTGGTGATTGACTCCGCTGTCCTGGCGTCGTGAGGGAGTTTGTTCCACCATTGGGGGGCCAGAGCAGCGAACAGTTTTGACTGGGCTGAGCGGGAACTGTACTTCCTCAGTGGTAGGGAGGCGAGCAGGCCAGAGGTGGATGAACGCAGTGCCCTTGTTTGGGTGTAGGGCCTGATCAGAGCCTGGAGGTACTGCGGTGCCGTTCCCCTCACAGCTCCGTAGGCAAGCACCATGGTCTTGTAGCGGATGCGAGCTTCAACTGGAAGCCAGTGGAGAGAGCGGAGAAGCGGGGTGACGTGAGAGAACTTGGGAAGGTTGAACACCAGACGGGCTGCGGCGTTCTGGATGAGTTGTAGGGGTTTAATGGCGCAGGCAGGGAGCCCAGCCAACAGCGAGTTGCAGTAATCCAGACGGGAGATGACAAGTACCTGGATTAGGACCTGCGCCGCTTCCTGTGTGAGGCAGGGTCGTACTCTGCGGATGTTGTAGAGCATGAACCTACAGGAACGGGCCACCGCCTTGATGTTAGTTGAGAACGACAGGGTGTTGTCCAGGATCACGCCAAGGTTCTTAGCGCTCTGGGAGGAGGACACAATGGAGTTGTCAACCGTGATGGCGAGATCATGGAACGGGCAGTCCTTCCCCGGGAGGAAGAGCAGCTCCGTCTTGCCGAGGTTCAGCTTGAGGTGGTGATCCGTCATCCACACTGATATGTCTGCCAGACATGCAGAGATGCGATTCGCCACCTGGTCATCAGAAGGGGGAAAGGAGAAGATTAATTGTGTGTCGTCTGCGTAGCAATCATAGGAGAGACCATGTGAGGTTATGACAGAGCCAAGTGACTTGGTGTATAGCGAGAATAGGAGAGGGCCTAGAACAGAGCCCTGGGGGACACCAGTGGTGAGAGCGCGTGGCGAGGAGACAGATTCTCGCCACGCCACCTGGTAGGAGCGACCTGTCAGGTAGGACGCAATCCAAGCGTGGGCCGCACCGGAGATGCCCAACTCGGAGAGGGTGGAGAGGAGGATCTGATGGTTCACAGTGTCGAAGGCAGCCGATAGGTCTAGAAGGATGAGAGCAGAGGAGAGACAGTTAGCTTTAGCAGTGCGGAGCGCCTCCATGATACAGAGAAGAGCAGTCTCAGTTGAATGACTAGTCTTGAAACCTGACTGATTTGGATCAAGAAGGTCATTCTGAGAGAGATAGCGGGAGAGCTGGCCAAGGACGGCACGTTCAAGAGTTTTGGAGAGAAAAGAAAGAAGGGATACTGGTCTGTAGTTGTTGACATCGGAGGGATCGAGTGTAGGTTTTTTCAGAAGGGGTGCAACTCTCGCTCTCTTGAAGACGGAAGGGACGTAGCCAGCGGTCAGGGATGAGTTGATGAGCGAGGTGAGGTAAGGGAGAAGGTCTCCGGAAATGGTCTGGAGAAGAGAGGAGGGGATAGGGTCAAGCGGGCAGGTTGTTGGGCGGCCGGCCATCACAAGAAGCGAGATTTCATCTGGAGAGAGAGGGGAGAAAGAGGTCAGAGCACAGGGTAGGGCAGTGTGAGCAGAACCAGCGGTGTCGTTTGACTTAGCAAACGAGGATCGGATGTCGTCGACCTTCTTTTCAAAATGGTTGACGAAGTCATCTGCAGAGAGGGAGGAGGGGGGGGAGGAGGATTCAGGAGGGAGGAGAAGGTGGCAAAGAGCTTCCTAGGGTTAGAGGCAGATGCTTGGAATTTAGAGTGGAAGAAAGTGGCTTTAGCAGCAGAGACAGAGGAGGAAAATGTAGAGAGGAGGGAGTGAAAGGATACCAGGTCCGCAGGAGGCGAGTTTTCCTCCATTTCCGCTCGGCTGCCCGGAGCACTGTTCTGTGAGCTCGCAATGAGTCGTCGAGCCACGGAGCGGGAGGGGAGGACCGAGCCGGCCTGGAGGATAGGGGACATAGAGAGTCAAAGGATGCAGAAAGGGAAGAGAGGAGGGTTGAGGAGGCAGAATCAGGAGATAGGTTGGAGAAGGTATGAGCAGAGGGAAGAGATGATAGGATGGAAGAGGAGAGAGTAGCGGGGGAGAGAGAGCGAAGGTTGCGATACCATCTGAGTAGGGGCAGTGTGGGAAGTGTTGGATGAGAGCGAGAGGGAAAAGGATACAAGGTAGTGGTCGGAGACTTGGAGGGGAGTTGCAATGAGGTTAGTGGAAGAACAGCATCTAGTAAAGATGAGGTCGAGCGTATTGCCTGCCTTGTGAGTAGGGGGGGAAGGTGAGAGGGTGAGGTCAAAAGAGGAGAGGAGTGGAAAGAAGGAGGCAGAGAGGAATGAGTCAAAGGTAGACGTGGGGAGGTTAAAGTCGCCCAGGACTGTGAGAGGTGAGCCGTCCTCAGGAAAGGAGCTTATCAAGGCATCAAGCTCATTGATGAACTCTCCGAGGGAACCTGGAGGGCGATAAATGATAAGGATGTTAAGCTTGAAAGGGCTGGTAACTGTGACAGCATGGAATTCAAAGGAGGCGATAGACAGATTGGTAAGGGGAGAAAGAGAGAATGACCACTTGGGAGAGATGAGGATCCCGGTGCCACCAGCCCGCTGACCAGAAGCTCTCGGGGTGTGCGAGAACACGTGGGCGGACGTAGAGAGAGCAGTAGGAGTAGCAGTGTTGTCTGTGGTGATCCATGTTTCCGTCAGTGCCAAGAAGTCGAGGGACTGGAGGGAGGCATAGGCTGAGATGAACTCTGCCTTGTTGGCCGCAGAACGGCAGTTCCAGAGGCTACCGGAGACCTGGAACTCCACGTGGGTCGTGCGCGCTGGGACCACCAGATTAGGGTGGCCGCGGCCACGCGGTGTGGAGCGTTTGCATGGTCTGTGCAGAGAGGAGAGAACAGGGATAGATAGACACATAGTTGACAGGCTACAGAAGAGGCTACGCTAATGCAAAGGAGATTGGAATGACAAGTGGACTACACTTATCGAATGTTCAGAAAGTTAAGCTTACGTAGCAAGAATCTTATTGACTAAAATGATTGAAATGATACAGTACTGCTGGAGTAGGCTAGCTGGCAGTGGCTACGTTGTTGACTTTGTAGGCTAGCTGGCAGTGGCTACGTTGTTGACTTTGTAGGCTAGCTGGCAGTGGCTACGTTGTTGACACTACACTAATCAAGTCGTTCCGTCGAGTGTAATAGTTTCTACAGTGCTGCTATTCGGGGGCTAGCTGGCTAGCTAGCAGTGTTGATTACGTAACGTTACGTTAAAAGAACGACAATAGCTGGCTAGCTAACCTAGAAAATCGCTCCAGACTACACAATTGTCTTAGATACAAAGACGGCTATGTAGCTAGCTAGCTACGATCAAACAAATCAAACCGTTGTACTGTAATGAAGTGAAATGAAAATGTGATACTACCTGTGGAGCGAGGCGGAATGTTGACCGGGTTGTTGAAGTTCAATTCGGAAGACGTTGGCTAGCTGTTGGCTAGATAGCTAGCAGTATCTCCTACGTTAAGGACGACAAATAGCTGGCTAGCTAACCTCGGTAAATTAAGATAATCACTGTAAGTCTACACACTCTAAACTACACAATTACCTTGGATACGAAGACAGCAAAGACAACTATGTAGCTAGCTAACACTACACTAATCGAGTCGTTGAGTGTAATAGTTTCTACAGTGCTAGTGGACGTTAGCTAGCTGCTGTGCTAGTGGACGTTAGCTAGCTGCTGGGCAGATAGCAGTGTAGACTACGTTAGGACGACGAAATACGATAATTACGCAATTATCTTAGATACAAAGACGGCTATGTAGCTAGCTAAGAAGAAATTGCTAAGATTAGACAAATCAAACCGTTGTACTATAATGAAATGTAATGAAAAGTTATACTACCTGCGACCGAAGTGTAGATGCGACCGCTCGCTCCAACCCGGAACGACAATAGCTGGCTAGCTAACCTAGAAAATCGCTCCAGACTACACAATTGTCTTAGATACAAAGACGGCTATGTAGCTAGCTAGCTACGATCAAACAAATCAAACCGTTGTACTGTAATGAAGTGAAATGAAAATGTGATACTACCTGTGGAGCGAGGCGGAATGTTGACCGGGTTGTTGAAGTTCAATTCGGAAGACGTTGGCTAGCTGTTGGCTGGCTAGCTAGCAGTAACTCCTACGTTAAGGACGACAAATAGCTGGCTAGCTAACCTCGGTAAATTAAGATAATCACTCTAAGTCTACACACTCTAAACTACACAATTACCTTGGATACGAAGACAGCAAAGACAACTATGTAGCTAGCTAACACTACACTAATCGAGTCGTTGAGTGTAATAGTTTCTACAGTGCTAGTGGACGTTAGCTAGCTGCTGTGCTAGTGGACGTTAGCTAGCTGCTGGGCAGATAGCAGTGTAGACTACGTTAGGACGACGAAATAAGATAATTACGCAATTATCTTTGATACAAAGACGGCTATGTAGCTAGCTAAGAAGAAATTGCTAAGATTAGACAAATCAAACCGTTGTACTATAATGAAATGTAATGAAAAGTTATACTACCTGCGGACCGAAGTGTAGATGCGACCGCTCGCTCCAACCCGGAGCGAGCGGTTTACAAACTCTCAGTTTACAGTAATCTACTGGCTACTGTGCTGCCAGTAATTTACTGTAAAATGACAGTAATGTTTTTACAGTGCAGGTTTCTATAGATTGTAGTGGTACAGATATATGTTGATTAGGAGAGGAAGGGGTATGAAAGTTATGCATGTACAGTACATTGATACAGTACATATATCTGCATCCACATATGTATTGACTGGCTGATTATGTTTTGGCAGGATGTGTGTGTTGGTGCCTGCAACACATGCAAGCAACACCTCAGATTACAAATACTTTTGAAAAACTAGATGACTTATTCTTGGATTACTTTTAAATTCAGAAAGGATGGTTTAAAAAAAATCCATGACACCTTTCTGTTTTCTCCATGACATGCATTTCGAAAAAGGCGGAGGTTTAAGTTTGTTCCACCTGAGCGAGTCTGACTGCAAGTCAGAGATCACGATGATGACACACCGAATGTGTTTGATGGATCCTGTGTGTCTTCTTCTAACACCTCTTAAGGGGAACGTAATCCAAAATAATTTTGGACAAGTAACGAGTAACTGTAGTGATGTGGATGTGTGTGCCTGTGTGTACGTCAGTGTATCTGTGCATGAGTGTCTGTGGGCACCAGCCTCTCACACATATATCCCTTAGTTTACAATCTTGGAATGATTGGGATCACACACATACTGTACATAAAACCAGATGCAATTTGTCTATAAATCTATCTGGCCTCGTCCCTTCACCCTCGGCCTCTCGCTCTCTCTCTCTCTCTCTCTCTCTCTCTCTCTCTCTCTCTCTCTCTCTCTCTCTCTCACTGTCATTTTCCCCCGGGATCTGTCCAACCCCTCTGTCAACTCCCTGCTCATCCTTAGCCTCCAAGGACACGCCGGTCAGAGTTTACACTGCCTGTTGATGACTTTACTGCCAAAGTTATCACAGCCCCATCCCGACTGCCTGCGAGCGTCTGTTCTCTATATTAACTGTGTAATTAGCGAGTCACTGCCGGCGTGGCCCACTGGTCACCCCAAGGTCTCCCGAGTTAAAGGGGAAGGACGACAGGCGTGTACCCTGCCTTGTCCCACTCCGAGCAGGGAGGGTGAGTGAGTGTATGCGTGCGCGCCATGTGTGTGTGTGAGAGATGGGAGTAAAGACTGACAGCTTGTTTATTCCCTTTATGAACAACTCGTGGTGGAATATCTATCTGAAGATACTTCAGACTTTCCCTCTGTGGAGGACAGAGCACAGCAGAGCAGAGGCCCCAGGGATATGTGTCATTCTGCAATGCCAACTCTTGTACTCCACACACTGGCTGCATGCATTTTAGTAGAAAAAGATGTTGTTCTATTTGCTGCTAGTTCAGCCATGCAAAATCGGAATGATTTTTGGAATCATTTCAACATACTGCGTCATGTAGATGTAGGGTGAACCATGAAAAACAACAGGGTTGACAGTATCTTTGTCATTGTGCTTTTGCTTGTTTGAGTTTGTGGAGAAGGAGTAGAGGGTATTCTCACAAATATTAATTTGATAACCAATCAAAAGTTTGGTCACACCTACTCATTCAAGGGTTTTTCATTATTTGTACTATTTTCTACATAGTAGAATAACAGTGAAGACATCAAAACTATGAAATAACACATGCAATCATGTAGTAACCAAATAAGTGTTAAACAAATCAAAATATATTTTATATTTTTGATTCTTCAAAGTAGCCACCCTTTGCTTTGGTGACAGCTTTGCACACTCTTGGCATTCTCTCAACCAGCTGCATGAGTTGGTCACCTGGAATGTATTTCAATTAACAGGTCTGCCATGTTGAAAGTTCTTTTGTGAAAATGTCTTTCCTTCTTAATGCCCTTAGCCAATCAGTTGTGTGTTCTGACCTTAGTTCTTTTGTTATGTCTTTGTTTTAGTATGGTCAGGGTGTGAGTTGGGTGGGTTGTCTATGTTCTTTTTTCTATGATTTGGGATTTCTGTGTTTGGCCTGGTATGGTTCTCAAATAGAGGCAGCTGTCAATCGTTGTCCCGGATTGAGAACCATACTTAGGTAGCCTGGTTTCACTTTTGAGTGGTGGGTGATTATTTCCTGTTTAGTGTTTTTGTCTTTCACCTTACGGGACTGTTTGTTTGTTATTTATTGTTTGGTTTAGTGTTCTAGTACGTCATTAAAAGCTATTACCACGCTGCACATTGGTCCTCATCTCTTTCTCCCAAAGACGAACGTTACATTGTGTTGTGACAAGGTGGTGGTGGTATTTTGAAGATAGCCCTATTTGGTAAAAGATCAAGTCCATATTATGGCAAGAACAGCCTAAATAAGCAAAGAGAAATGACAGTCCATCATTACTTTAAGACTTGAAGGTCAGTCAATACAGAATATTTCAAGAACTTTGAAAGTTTCTTCAAGTGCCGTTGAAAAAACCATCAAGCGCTATGATGAAACTGGCTCTAATGAGGATCACCACAGGAAAGGAAGACCCATAGTTCCCTCTGCTGCAGAGGATAAGTTCATTAGAGTTACCATGCAGCCCAAATAAATGCTTCACATAGTTCAAGTAACAGACACATCTTCATGGTCAAATTGCTGCAAAGAAACCACTACTCAAGGACACCAATAAGAAGAAGAGACTTGCTTGGGCCAAGAAACACAAGCAATGGAGATTAGACCGGTGAAAATCTGTCCTTTGGTCTAATGAGTCCAAATTTGAGATTTTTGGATCCAAACACTGTGTCTTTGTGAGATGCAGAGTAGGTGAACGCATGATTTCTGCATGTGTGGTTCCCACCGTGAAGCATGGAGGAGGAGGTGTGATTGTGTGGTGGTGCTTTGCTGATGACACTGTCTGTGATTTATTTAGAATTCAAGGCACACTTAACCAGCATGGCTACCACAGAATTCTGCAGGGATACACCATCCCATCTGGTTTGCTTGGAAGAATCTAAAATCTAAAATATATTTTGATTTGTTTAACACTTTTTTGGTTACTACATGATTCCATATGTGTTATTTAATTGTTTTGATGTCTTCATTACTATTCTACAAAGTAGAAAATAGTAAAAAATAAAGAAAAACTCTTGAATGAGTAGGTGTGTCCAAATGTTTGACTGGTACTGCATGTGTATATATGTATTTTTTAAACCCTTATTTAAGTTGACTGAGAACACATTCTCATTTACAGTAACGGCCCAGGGAATAGTTCCTACAATAAGTGCCATGGGATCTTCAGTGATCACAGAGAGTCAGGACACCTGTTAAATAAAGGTTGCAAAAATCCGGTAACTTTCCCCAAAATCCCGGGAATCAGGAGGGAGTAACCTGGAAAATCATCCAGCTAGATTTCTTTGGAAGATCTGGGAATTTTGGGAAAGTTAGCAGGCTTTTGTAACACTACTGGAGAAAGATAAAAAAAAAAACATTATTCCATAAGGTATGCTGGTATATATGTTATATGTGTCCAACTGTTTTGAAGCAAAGATACACACAGCCGTGTAAAAGTACATGCTGAACCTTTTCTTTTTCTTTAGGTCCACTACCTAATCCTTCACGGCAACCCACTTCTGACAGGGCCAATTTATCACGTGTGATTTATGATCAAAAGCTGAAGACCGCATCATGTCGTAGACTCGTGACGGACGAAACGTCGCACAAGTTGTACAGGAAACCCATGCAGATGGGACGTGTGCAGAAGATTGACTTTACTCACCAGTTCCCACAATCGGTCAAGACAAAGCACACACTACTTCTATATTCTCTCTATCCTTTACTTGCACAGTATGACAAAACCAAACTTCTGCTTTTATTCGCTTTTCTCCTACTGCCGGACAGGGAATAGTCAGGGGAGATAGGAATGCTGCTTTGTTTGCCTTTTTACAAAGGAAACAAACCCACACAGCTGATCTCACACAGAGGCACCGAGCAGTGGGATGTTTTTTGGTTGATAGTGTGCTTTTCATTGTTATTCATGCTGTTTGTCCATGGATGTCTGAGTGTCCGTAAAGGACTGGTGATGGCTAATGGCATGGTGTTGCCTGTAATCTTCCCTGTCACCAGCCCGTAGATCAGCCCCTCCATTAGAGCAGAAGCCCAGGCCCACAGCTGCCTGATGTTACCTGGGGACGGGTAATTGCTCTGCAGGAGACCGCCCTCTCTTCACACCTCATTAAGCCATTCGCCACACTTTGAAGCCCTCTACCTTCCCCTTATAATATATGCCATTTAGCCAATGCGTTTATCCAAAGTAACTTACAGCTATGCCTGTATTTGTATGCGTGGGTGGCTCCAGGAATCAACCCACAATCCTGGCATTGCAAGCACCATGCTCTACCAACTGAGCCATACAGGTTTCAGTCACGCCATTGGTTGATTTTGTGTGGGTTAACCTCTTACACTTATGGTGGCGCTATTTCATTTTTGGAAGAAAAACGTTCCCGTTTTAAACAAGATATTTTGTCACAAAAAGATGCTCGACTATGCATATAATTGCTACTGTTCGAAAGAAAACACTCTGACGTGTCCAGAAATACAAATATCTTCTCTGTGCGTGCCCTTTAACGTGAGCTTCAGGCAAAACCAAGATGACTTGGCATCCAGGAAATGACAAGGATTTTTGAGGCTCTGTCTTTCATGATCTCCTTATATGGCTGTGAACGCAAGAGGAATGAGTCTGCCCTTTCTGTCGTTTCCCCAAGGTGTCTGCAGCATTGTGACGTATTTGTAGGCAGATCGTTGGAAGATTGACCATAAGAGACCACATTTACCACGTGTCCGCCCGGTGTCCTGCGCCGAAATTGGTGCGCAAAAGTCACCTGCCAGTATTTTTCCATGGGGCACAGAGAGAGAAGCAAGCTTCCACGAACTGCATGTCAATGAAGAGATATGTGAAAAAACACCTTGAGGATTGATTCCAAACAACGTTTGCCATGTTTCGGTCGATATTATGTAGTTAATCCGGAAAAAGTTTCACGTTGTAGGTGACTGCATTTTCGGTTCGTTTCGGTAGCCAGGCGCAATGTAGAAAACGGAACGATTTCTCCTACACACAGACGCTTTCAGGAAACACTGCGCATTTGGTATGTGGCTGGGAGTCTCCTCATTGAAAACATCAGAAGCTCTTCAAAGGTAAATGATTTTATTTATTTGGTTATCTGGCTTTTGTGAAAATGTTGAGTGCTACATGCTACACAAAATGCTATGCTAGCTTTGCATACTCTTACACAAATTAGTCAATTTCTATGGTTCAAAAGCATATTTTGAAAATCTGAGATGACAGTGTTGTTAAGAAAAGGCTAAGCTTGAGAGCAAACGCATTATTTTAATTTTATTTGCGATTTTCAGAAATCGTTAACGTTGCGTTATGCTAATGAGCCTGAGGCTTAGTCACAATCCCGGATTCGGGATGGGGAGTTTCAAGAGGTTAACCAAAAACACCCTAATGATTGGCTGACAAATAGTGCCTCCCACTAGCCAGACAATGGCTGCATGGTGCAGTTTGTGAGAACCAACTGCAGCTACTTGAAGGCGATGTCACCAAACTACATGACCTTTGATCACATGATTTTTGTAAAGTTCATGAAGTAGATATGTAGGCGCAGGTCAAATTTTTTTATCCCCATAATGCAACAAATTTTGAAAGGCGATGACCAACGGTGATCACCGACTAGACAAAATTGATATGCTCTAACACACCCAGAGATAGGACCAGTGAGACACTGCACACAGAGCCAAGACTAGTATGCTCTCTGTAGCTGTGTTATACAAGCTCAAGAGAGCCGGTCTTCTCCCCCCTGCTCACCTCCCTACCCTGAGAGGGGAGACGGGGAGACGGTTCTTCTCAGCAAAAGGGCAAATATTTGTGTGTGAGCGTTTGCACGTGCTTCCACTGTTTTGGGCGGTCAATGGCTCCTCCATCTACACATATTTGTGAAATATTTCTCGAAGTCAGATTCCAAATTGCAATGTTAAGAACCTTCTTCAGGCTATGGTCCTTTTTTCTCAATTTCCGCCTGATGAACGTGCTGGATATGCATATAATTTGTACCACTGGAAGGAAGACACTGACGTTTGTAGAAATGTTAAATTAATGTAGGAGACTATAACACAATAGATATGGTAGGAGAAAATGTAAAAAAATACCAACCTGATTTTTTGGTGTTGTTTTGTTTTGAGAGCCCATGCTCTTACAATGGACTGTATAGGGAAATAATTAAATCTAGCTCCCAGTATGCAATTCTTATGGCTTCCACTGGGTGTCCACATTTGTGTCTGCGCGTGCAATGAAGAGGACACGCACCTGCTAATATCGTTTTCCTATTGAACATACTTCTTTCTGTATGAAATATTATAGCAGAATTACATTTTAGGGTATCTGAGGATTAAATATAAATGTATTTTGACTTGTTGAAACAAAGTTTAGGGGTAGATTTTCGGATTCCTATCTTGGCACGTTGAAGGAGTGGATTACTCAAATCGATGGCGCCAACTAAACTGACTTTTTGGGATATAAAGAAGGATTTTATCTAACAAAACAACACTACATGTTATAGATGGGACTCGTTGGATGACAAATCAGAGAAAGTTTTTCAAAAAGTAAGTGAATAATTAATCACTATTTGTGAATTTATGAAACCTGTGCTGGTGGACAATTGCATAGCATGCTTCACTGTCAAGCCTACTGTAAATTGGACAGTGCAGTGCGATTGTCACGGCAGATTTCCTCCTCTTCCTCTGAAGAGATGAAACAAGGATCGGACCAATACGCAGCGTGGTAGGTGTTCATGTTTTAATAGCGAAAACTGAAAATGAACACAAATACAAAATGAACTGGCAACAAAACAGTCCCGTGTGGCACAAACACAGACACAGGAAACAATCACCCACAAAATACCCAAAGAGCATGGCTGCCTAAATATGGTTCCCAATCAGAGACAACGATAAACACCTGTCTCTAATTGAGAACCAATCTAGGCAACCATAGACTTACATAAACACCTAGACTAGAACCACCCCATAAACATACGAAACCCCTAGACAAAACAACACATAAATCACCCATGTCACACCCTGACATAAACAAAATAACAAGGAAAATAAAGAACACTAAGGTCAGGGTGTGACATGGATTAACAAGAATTTAAGCTTTCAACCGATATAAGACACTTGTATGTAGCTAAATGTTTAATATCCATAATTTGTATTATTATTTATTTGAATTGCGTGCACTCCAGTGTCACCGGAAGTTGTCCCGTTAGCGGGACGCCTAGCCTTAGGATTAGAACGTTTTGGTCAGTTCTACACCTCATTGCTGGCAGCCTAGTGGTTAGGGCATTGGGCCAGTAACCGAAAGGATGCTGGAATGAATCCCTGAGCTGACAAGGTAAAAATCTGTCGTTCTGCCCCTGAGCAAGGCAGTTAACCCACTCTTCCCCTGGCGATGAAGACGTAGATGTCCATTATGGCAGCCCCCCGTGCCAGTTGAATGCATTCAGTTGTACAATTGACTAGTTATTCCCCAATGTCTTCCATTTTGGAGGTTAGGCAACAATACAGCTCAATAGAATACATACATTGCAGACTATGGTATGTGAATGGTAAAGGACTGTCAAAGGACTATAGCTGCTGAGCTGGCAGATTATTTTCCTCTTTCTGTCTCTCTGGCAGAGGATAAGAAGATACACAGATTGTATAGATGTAATGCCTAGACAAGTGTATGCATAATTTAAATTGCTCATGGAAAATGCATATACCATGGATTACTAATGCATGCTTGTACCAGGGTTATATTCAATATAGGCCTGCCGAACTGAACGGTCTCCATCCCCCTCTGAACGCATGCAATTAATTTAAATTGGCTACAGGATCAGCTCATGGAAAAATGAGTACTTTGAGGGGTTTAAACCACCGTTCAAAAATTAAATTATATTTCCTCTCTTCCAATAACATGCCACTTTCTTGAGGCTGTATGTTATGGGTCATTGTGTTACGGTGAAAGGTGTGTGTGTGTGTGTGTGTGTGTGTGTGTGTGTGTGTGTGTGTGTGTGTGTGTGTGTGTGTGTGTGTGTGTGTGTGTGTGTGTGTGTGTGTGTGTGCGTGTGTGTGTGCGTGCATGTGTGTGCGTATGTCGTCACAAGATGGAGGCGTGTAAGACGTGTTTGTTTTCGTCCCATGTAAATATTGTCTTTTCCCTTTATTTCATTTTTTGTATACATTTCGTTATTTCATTCTCTTTTTTCCATTTTCAAATGAAATATACCTTCCTGCAACCCGCCTCACCCAATGTGGTACGGATGTGTTATTCCTTTGACCTTGACCTTTGACTGGAACCTCCATCAGAAGCTAGCCAGCTAAGCTTCTAGATTTTTAGTCATTGTTAGCCACTGCTAGTGGTCTTTACCTTTAGCTCGGACTCCAGCCACTTTAGCCCGGATAGCCCGGATAATACCTGCCAGTCTGCACAGCTCGATATCAGCCCTGAGCATATCGGACAGCTTTTTTTCCCACTACATCACTGGATTCCTGCCGCAAGCTCTGGACCATCACACCATTACATCTTTGCAACTAGCTAGTTGCTACCGAGTGGCTATTGTGGCAAACGCCCTTGTCCAGAAGCATGCACCAACTAGCCTCGAGCTAGGCCCATTTCCCAGCTAGCAAATGAAGTACACCAACTACAATACGTCTCTCGCCAATTGGCATGGAACCCTTGTCGACACGGAGCCCCGTCGATCCATCACGGCTGGTCTGCTGATGTAATTTGGCCGATGTGCTCTCAACCGGGCTCTGCGTCGTGGATGTTGGTGTTGATGCATCTGCTAGCCCCGGCCTGCTAGCTTCCTGAACGCCGTGTCTCCCACTCATCTTGCATCAACTACAGAAGGCTTCCTGTTTCATCTTTGCTGCTAGTTGGACCTTATGATCACTCGGCTACACAGCTGATGCCTGCTGGACTGTTCATTAACACAATACTTCATTTTGTTTATCTGTCGGCCCTAGCCTCGAACTCTGACCCTTTCTGCCCATTCATCGCCATTTACCCATTGTTGTTGTCCAAGCTGTTTACCCGTTGTTTGCTCACCGTTGTCTTAGCTCTCCCAATCAACACCTGTGATTTCTTTATGCCTATCTCTAATGTCAATATGCCTTGTATACTGTTGTTTAGGGCAGCTCACATTGTTTTATTTTATTTCAGAGCCCCTAGTCCTGCTCAACATGCCTCAGATAGCCCCCTTGTCCCACCCCCCAAACATGCGGAGACAGCACCTAGCTTAACTGGCGCCTCCAGAGATGAAACCTCTCTCATCGTCACTCAATCCCTAGGTTTACCCCCACTGTACTCGTACCCTACCATATCCTTGTATGTACACTATGCCCTAAATCTATTCTACCACGCCCAGAAATCTGCTCCTATTATTTTCAGTTCCCAAAGCACTAGACGACCAGTTCTTATAGCCTTTGGCCATACCCTCATCCTACTTCTCCTCTGTTCCTCTGGTAATGTAGAGGTTAACCTAGGCCCTGTGTATCCCCAGGTGCTCTCATTTGTTGACTTCTGCAATCGTAAAATACTTGGGTACATGCATGTTAAAATCAGAAGCCTCCTGCCTAAGTTTGCTTTATTCACTGCTTTAGCACACTCCTCCGTTCTCTGTATATATCAATGACGTCGCTCTTGATTCTTTGATCCACCTCTATGCAGACGACACCATTCTGTATATCTGGCCCTTCTATGGACACTGTGTTAACAAACCTCCAAACTAACTTCAACGCCACACAACTCTCCTTCCGTGGCCTCCAACTGCTCTTAAATGTTAGTAAAACGAAATGCATGCTCTTCAACCGATCGCTGTGCACACCCAACCGCCCGACTAGCATCACTACGGTACTGACTTAGAATATGTGGACAACTATGAATACCTAGGTGTATGGTTAGACTGTAAACTCTCCTTCCAGACTCACATTAAGCATCTCCAATCCAAAATGAAATCTAGAATTGCCTCATATTTCACAACAAAGCCTCCTCAATCATGCTTCCAAACATACCCTTGTAAAACTGACTATCCTACCGAACCTTGACTTCGGCGATTTGCAAAATATCCTCCAACACTCTACTCAAAAAATTGGAAGCAGTCTATCACAGTGCCATTCGTTCTGTCACCAAAGCCCCATATAATACCCACCACTGTGACCTGTATGCTCTCGTTGGCTGGTCCTCGCTACATATTCATCGCCAAACCCACTGGCTCCAGGTCATCTATAAGTCTTTGCTAGGTAAAGCTCCGCCTTATCTCAGCTCACCAGTCACCATAGCAACACCCACATGTAGCACGCAATCCAGCAGGTATATTTCACTGGTCATCCCCAAAGCCAACACCTCCTTTGGCCGCCTTTCCTTCCAGTTCTCTGCTGCCAATGACTGGAACGAATTGCAAAAATCCCTGAAGTTGGAGACTTATATCTCCCTCAATAACTTTAAGCGTCAGCTATCAGAGCAGCTTACCAATCGCTGCAGCTGTACACAGCCCATCTGTAAATAGCCCATCCAACCAACTACCTACCTCATCCCCATATTTGTTTTTGTTTTTCTGCTATTTTGCACACCAGTATTTCAAGTTGCACATCCTCATCTGCACATATCACTCCAGTGTAAATTGCTAAATTGTAATTACTTCGCCACTATTGGTCTATTTATTGCCTTACCTCCTTACATCATTTGCACACACTGTATATAGATGTTTCTGTTGTGTTATTGACTATACGTTTGTTTATTCCATGTGTAACTCTGTGTCGTTTTTGTCGCATTGCTTTGCTATATCTTGGCCAGGTCAGTTGTAAATGAGAACTTGCTCTCAACTGGCCTACCTGGTTAAACAAAGGTGAAATAAAGGAAATAAATACATGTGTCTCCATCCATCCTAGTAACTAGAGTCAGTGATAGGATCCATATGGCTGGGAAGGATCTCAGAGCCACAGAGACAGTGCCTGTGATTTGTGGGACAGCTGAGAAATGATTTCCTGACGAATGAGCTTTCGCTCCACCGAAAGGCCCCATATCTGCTAATAATCGTAAAATCATAGAGCAATCAGCAATGGAGTGTGGACAGTGCCAATTCAGGTGCCTCTCTCAAGAAACTCATCAACTCTCCAGACAGGATGGTGGGGAGGAAGAGGGCGGAAGGGAGGATGAGGAGATGGAGAGGGGGAGGTGGGTTATTCTGTTTCTACAGCCCAGACATTTTTCCACAAAAAATATCCCTCAGGTACTGATAATGAAGCATAAAATTGCATAGGAAGAGCGGATTCTCTCTCAGGGATACAGCTCCATGTGACCTGTAAGCACTCTTAAAGTAATTAAACAGACAAGAACTGCATGACAAGAACAAGACACACACACACACACACACACACACACACACACACACACACACCACCACACTGGAGAGTTGTTAAAGGAAATATATACATGCACAGAAACCTTTATGTCCATGGTGTTTATCATAGATGAGGCATAGTAGAGGGACAACATCTCCTCTTTCTCTCTCTCTCATGCTCTTAGTTACCCAAATCACAGTCAGCATAATTGTACTAGCGGGTGAGGGCATACCAGCCGACCGCTCAGACGAGTGAGGGCATACCAGCCGACCGCTCAGACGAGTGAGGGCATACCAGCCGACCGCTCAGACGAGTGAGGGCATACCAGCCGACCGCTCAGACGAGTGAGGGCATACCAGCCGACCGCTCAGACGAGTGAGGGCATACCAGCCGACCGCTCAGACAGGGCATACCAGCCGACCGCTCAGACGAGTGAGGGCATACCAGCCGACCGCTCAGACGAGTGAGGGCATACCAGCCGACCGCTCAGACGAGTGAGGGCATACCAGCCGACCGCTCAGACGAGTGAGGGCATACCAGC
Organism: Oncorhynchus masou masou; assembly: GCF_036934945.1. NCBI lineage: Eukaryota > Metazoa > Chordata > Actinopteri > Salmoniformes > Salmonidae > Oncorhynchus > Oncorhynchus masou. The sequence continues at coordinate 11,107,764 of NC_088237.1, read as the reverse complement.
CGACCGCTCAGACAAGTGAGGGATACCAGCCAACTGTTTTTATACCTACAGTATTGATGACTGAAGTGTCTCACTGTTTTCTGTGAACACAGCAGGCGGTCACTGTTACCTTAATCTAACATATACACATGTGAGGGGGTTGTGCGCGTGTGTGTGTGTGTGTGTGTGTGTGTGTGTGTGTGTGTGTGTGTGTGTGTGTGTGTGTGTGTGTGTGTGTGTGTGTGTGTGTGTGTGTGTGTGTGTGTGTGTGTGTGTGTGACAATAAGTCTCGTACAAACTTGGACCCAGGCGCAGAGAAACACAGCAGGCAGAGGTGAGGATAAATCTATAACATTTACAGACGCTTACACAGCAGAAACAACAAAGCATTGGCACATGACTCACTAAACAAAACAAGAGACCTGAGCAACCGGCCCAGTCCACAGACTACCTAAATATTCATACACCAGGTGAACCCAATAAGCCCAATCAAGCTCACCTGGACACTAGAAAACATAAGGGTTCCCTACGGTGGCACCCTCAGGGAGTACACTCCAAGGTGACCTCTGACCTGTGACATGTGACGTGTGTGTGTGTGTGTGTGTGTGTGTGTGTGTGTGTGTGTGTGTGTGTGTGTGTGTGTGTGTGTGTGTGTGTGTGTGTGTGTGTGTGTGTGTGTGTGTGTGTGTGTGTGTGTGTGTGTGCATACTCAAGGTGTGTGCACCCGTGTGTTTTTATTTGTCAGGGGCAGGGTGATGTGATGCACTCGCTGAGCGATGTAATGGTGGCTGTTTTGCGGTTGTGTGCCCCTGTCATCCTACATTACCCATAATTACACCTAAACAAAGACAGAACTCAGACCGGGCTGAGTCTCTTGGGACATGGAGGCAATGTATAAAAAGCCAGCCTTTGTATATCTCCTATCTTCCAATCTTATCTTCCAGTCTCTCTCTCTCTCTCTCTCTCTCTCTCTCTCTCTCTCTCTCTCTCTCCTCTTTCCTCTCTTTCTACTCTCTCCTCTTTCTCCTCTCTCCCTTCTCTCTCTCCTCTCTCTCTCTTTCTCTCCTCTTTCTCCTCTCTCTCTCCCTCTCATCTCTCTCTCTCCCCCCTCCTCTCTCCTCTCTGTCCTCTCTCTCCTCTCTCCCCTCTCCCCTCTCTTCTCTCTCTCTCTCTCCCCCTCTCTCCTCGCCCTCCTCTCTCTCTCCTCTATCCTCTCCCCTCTCCTCTCTCTCTCTCTTTCTCCCATCAACTTTCTCTCACCTCTCTCTCTCCTCTCTCCTCTCCCCTCTCTCTCTCCTCTCAGTGTGACCCAAGAGGTAGGTGTTTGTTCAGTGAGATGCAGACAGAAATTGTTGGATGCAAAGGGTCCACTGCAATGATCTATGGCAATATAAACCCACTCTTATTATTTGTTTGTACTACGAACTGCTGTTCTTTTCTATAAAAAGTTATAGAATATGAATAACAAGACATCATACAGATTGTGATTATACAACGATGGTGTGTTTCTTCAGAGGCTCATTCTCAGTCTTACACTCTGAGGTACTGCCTCTTCTGAGAAAGGGGCCGTGCGGTTGCTCCAGCGAGCTGTGTCGGCAACCTCATTTGGTTGATAATGGTCCAGCCACACATTCATGGGGCTCTTCAGAGGTGCTTATCGCATTTGCAAATATGAATACTATTATAGTATCCTTGTCCGTACAAGCGGACAGTATGCCGCTTTTATACTGATTAAAAGGTGGGTCTAGGCAAGCTGTCGCCTAGTCATTGGCAATGCAATGTTCAAATAAATCCAATGCGTTTGAATTAAAGAGGCCAAATGTAAGTGAAATTGGCTATTCTTTGAGTGAGAGGACAAAGCAAAGCTACTCAGTTTCTTTTTTGCCTCTCTGTGATTCTGCATACAAATGATTGCTTAGTACGACCCGGAGCATAAACTAATACAACTCCCCTTTCAACGTTTGAAATAGATTGCTGTGCAGTTGTCAACAGCCAGAGAGGGCCTATCTCACACACCTGACGGATTATATTCATTTAGCGCAGTGCATTTGATGAACAGTCTTCCATTCATACAGGGATCCAAAGGCACTTTACAATTATTGGGCAGATTATGAAAACCTCATAGACGTGCTAAGTGCAGAATCCTACAGTATAGCTGGGTGATGAATAGAGACCATTTTGAACAACTATGCCGCATCATATTTTGGTGCAGAGCAGAGAGTTCGGTGCCAATTTGGCCTGGCCTCTTCTTGATAAATGTCACAAGACCCCTGTGTCTCTGTGCACTCCGTTGGCCTCCACCTGAACCATGGATATGCTACAGTCTTCTCTGCCATAAAGAATGGTATTGCCCTCTGCTGCAGGCTAGATGGCAGGCTTACTGTAACGTGTAAGTACTTCTCTTATGTGCCAGTTACATTGTCTGGCGGTATGCACTCCTCATTCAGCTTTTCATTTCAAACAGGTGAAAAATGAAATACATGACAGTCATGTTAGGGGCTAAGAAATCACCAGGAGGAAAAACCTTGCATGGCTGAAGCCTGCATGGTCGGCCGTGGTGATCTCTCTCTCGCTATCTCTGTCTCTCTCTGTATCTCTCCAGTAGCGATGCGTGGGTATCTTGAGGAATATTGAGGAAGCCAAGCCAGTATAAAAGCCATATTACAACCTATCTTGTGATAATTGTGTTGTTTGATCTATAACCCATTTGTTGATACGCCCCCGTGATATACAATACATCTGTGACATCAAATCAACAAGACCGTATACTGCATATGCTTTGTTTAACACACTAAAAGCAAACTTAAAGTGTGTTTGTGCATGCATGCGTGCGCAAATAATGATTATTTTTGGACTCAACTTACTAGACTAGTTGAAAGCCAATGCCATCCTCGTCTCCTTCATCCTCGTCTCCTTCATCCTCTTCTCTTTCTTTCATCTCAGGCTCTGTCATACAGTACTCTTTTATTGTTGTTAATGGCTACCAAGTTAAAACACTTGCTCACCTAACTTCCTCACCTGGACAACAATGAACCAGCGAAGTTAACTAGCTAGTTAATGCCAGCCTACTAAGATACATCTAGGCCATATATCGAACTTCAATGGTCTCAAGTCAATGGCACAATATATGAATTTATAGTTATATCAGAATCACCTCAATAATCATTGTTTTGTAATAAGAATTAAGTCAAAACCACAAGTCCAAATCCCCGTCTCCATTCATGGCTTAGGAAAGGGCTGATATAGCAAGCTAGCTACATCAACACAAGCAGACCAGAAACAGACACGTTTTTCTGACAATGATGATGTTTTGCTTAGGATGTGATTGGATTGGTGTGAAGCCAAATCCAAACTAGCCTCACTTGGGGTCTGTTTTGCTGCACCAGGACAAGCCACAGTTGAGACCCTTTTTCTCCCCAATTACGATCTTGTCTCATCGCTGCAACTCACCAACGAGCTCGGGAGAGGCGAAGGTCAAGTCGCGCGTCTTCCTAAACCGCACTTCTTAAACACCTGCTCGCTAAACCCGGAAGTCAGCTGCATCAATTAGGAACAGACGACCGAAATCAGCCTGCGATGAGCCAAGTAAAGCCCACCCGGCCAAACCCTCCCCTAACCCGGACGACGATGGGCCATATAGGACTCCTGGTCACGGCCGGTTGTGACCGAACCCCAGGCTCTAGTGACGCCGCAACACTGCGATGCAGTGCCTTAGACCGCTGTGCCACTCAGGAGGTAATTGGCTAATTGATGCTTGCTGGCATCAATCAATCAAACGCTACGGCGGCAATATTTCATATGTCTCTTTTGTTCCAGACAGCATCAGGTGCATGGGCTACACATACTGAGACAAGGGGGCGCTGTTTCCATCGCTCAGATGATATATTTAAAAATATTTGGTGAAGACTGGCTTCCCTTGGCATCCATGAATACACACCACTGTGTGTCTCTCTCACACTCACACACACACACTCTCTCTCTCTCTCTCTCTCTCTCTCTCTCTCTCTCTCTCTCTCTCTTTCTATAGCGCACACCTTCTATTTCACACTCTATGTCCTGCTAGCACTTGTAGCCTGTTTCAAGAGAAGGGAAACATGCCCTGATACCAGCACTGTCCGGGATAGAGACGGCTTCTGCCAGGCGCCCTTGTGAGGGAGGATGGGCGGAGGAAAAGAGGAGGATGGATGAAAGGGTGTTATGATGGAGAGTGGTGAGGGAAGATAAGCAAGAGACAAGAGGTAGTTCTTTCTCAGCTTGACGAACAGCAGCAGCGGGGGCCTGGAGAAAAACAGAAAGGCTAGACAGAAGTGAAATAGATGGAGTGGAGGAGGAGAGGAAGGGAGGGAGGGAGCAGGTGAAATGAACACTCCTGGTAGAACAACAGATGGGCTGTTGAAGGGATGGAGGTGAAGAAAGGATTGAAATTTGAAAGGCAAAAAGGTGGTCTGCGTTTGAGTATGTCACATTGAGGTAGTTTGTTTATGTGGCAGGCAGCTTGAATGAGGATGTACTGTACCAACATGAGGAAATGCTGCGCCTTGAAATGCTGCCTGAATTGAACAGCCCTCTGCAGAGTTCTCTGATGGACCACAATTGTCGGACAGCACCTTCTGTCACTAAGGGTAAAGGAGAGTAAAAAGAAATAAATAATTACTTATTCAGTGGATTGTGTATCATAGACCCAGCCACTTTATTAGTCTGAGCCGTAATACACTACAGTTGTCATGACAGCACTACCACATCCTGTCTTGTGTTTACACTTCTCGAGCCAGTTGGTAATGTAACAAATGCTGTTAAAGTGCTCGGCACATAAAACCGACATCGGTGTGCTAGCGTAGTAGTATTAGCTTCCTCTCTCTCTCTCTCTTGAGTACAACTCAAGGTAAACTGTCAGTGCCATGGCTCGATTCCAGGGCCCTCTGCCTTGCTGACATATGACCGCCCGCTTGATTCAATTCCATAGCACTATTGGCGACATTTCAAGCTAACTGTGTAGTGAGCTTATAGCACTTTCTTATCTCTGTGACACACACACAGTGACAGAGTTTGGTAATCTTCATCCATAATCCATGTGCCGTGCGACATGTTTATGTGCATAATAAACAGTGTTTCCATCATAGGCAATTATTCCCTTTGTTTTTTCTCTTCATCGAATGTGATGCTGGGTCTCTGCATAGCGCACGACTGACAAAGACAAAGACAGGGATCTTGAATTTATGGTTTTGCATATAATTAATGGATACAAGCTGCTCTGTGGTGACTGCACCAAACAGTCGACTTTAAATTACTCTGAATTGTGTCAGGATTTCTGACAATACTTTCTCAATTGCATGTTTGGGTTCATTTAAAGTTCATGGAAAGTGTTGTTGTTATGGTTACCACTGGTTTAGTTGATTTTTTTCACCTTTAATTAACAAGGCAAGTCAGGTAAGAACAAATTCTTATTTGCAATGACAGCCTACCCCAGCCAAACCCTACTCTAACCCGGACAATTGTGCTCCGCCCTACGGGACTTCCGAATCACGGCCGGCTGTGATACAGCCTGGGATCAAACCAGGGTCTGTAGTGATGCCTCTAGCACTGAGATGCAGTGCCTTAGACCGCTGCACCAGCCCCAATACTGGATTTTTCAATGTACTTTCATTACATTTTCTACCGGAGCTTTCGCATGCCTTCGAGACTGTTTCAATGTGTCAATACCAAGGAATGTATATCCTGCGTAGCATCACACATCACACGTACTCATTGTGAACATTTTCCAAATACGATTATTGCACTATTGATTCCTGGAGTGTTTAACTACTACCATTCCTCTATAGCCCAAACCCCATTGATTTTTCTAGGCTGCTAGACAAAGGTTGATGAGTCCTATTGAATTCCATCAGTCGACGGAACCATTTCGAGATTTGATATACGTCCCCCTCCTTGTTTTTTCTCTCCTTGTGTGTCGTGTCAAACAGAGAACCAGCCCGCTGAGCACAAACTGGTTAGGTCAATGTTGTTTCCGCATCATTAAAACATGTAAGAAGTCAATGTGATGACGTTGAATCAACATGGAAATCTGGTTGCATTTACAGAAAAGGAAAAGGAAATTGTGAAATTGCTGCCAACTTTTATGACATGCTTCAAATTCTTGTTGATTTCACATTGAATTCATGTGAGTTGACAACTCAGTCAAATGTAAATCAAAACGAGAGGTTTGTCACGGATCCTTCTGGAACTTTCATTGTGCACACCTGGCCCCTATTTCCACTGATTTTGTATATATCTGCCCTTTGTTCACCATGGTGCTGTCCATTATTGTTACAATGTCCGTTGGTGCGTGTGAGTACCTGGGCTGTGTGCTTTGGCTTTCATGCCATTGCGGATTGCCAGATGATTACGGGTCTCGTCCCGTGGGTTAATCAATGTGCGTGTGTGCATTTATTCGAGGTACTCCTCGCTCTTTTGTTTGGGTTTCACCCTGTGTTTTTGTTGCGTGTCTGTTTGGTCTTCGGCCCCCGTGCCCTTACATGGTACGCTGTAATTTGGGCTAAATAAAAAAAAAACTGTTACGTATTCCTGCGTCTGTCTCCCGAATCCTTTATGCCGACGTGACAAGGTTGAAATGATGTCTGTGCCCAGTTGGAAAACTCTTCCTTAAGACGGCCATTTTTTAGTAGTCTGGTTATTTATTCTAACATGTCTTGATGGAACTAACTTTGTACAATTTAAAGGACCTTTTTCAAGAATCGGAAACTTACCCTATTGGCATTTCTACCCTTTCATTCTCCCTCAGCTCGTTAGCATTTCCTCTCCCATAAAGTAATGAACTTAAAGTTCTCTTCAAGCTGTTAAACCCTCCTCTCCACCTCTTATTGGGCCATGATAACTTTGCTGAGAATAATAACAACACCATGAGCAGTGCAATGTTCTCTAGCTCAAGGGGTTCATCCTTATCCTTATTCTGCCACTGTCGCCTTCGGTCAAGAGTGGCTGTTACTCATGAGCTCAGAGCTCTGTAAGACCGGACCTAGATCAGCTAAACAAACCACTCCCTTTAAGCGTCGCTGGCAAATCAAGGAGATTCGGGTCTAATTAGGCAACTCTTTGTCTGTGATCTTGCAGCGTTACCCATTTGGTAGACATGAAGGCAGCCCAAGGGCCACAGTAGCTGTGTTTGTTTTAAGGGCTGTGTTCGTGAGCCCACGTGATGATTTCATAAGAGCCCTCCTCATTATCTGTTAGCGGGTTCTCTCTCGGTTCTCTGAACTGTTTTGGAGGATTTTAAAAGTAGTGCGTTGATACTGTTTTATTTTCCACTCTACAAGGTTTAGCCTTATTCCGAGCTTACAGTACAGTAAGTGTGTGCAGAGCAGCTTACAGGACATTAAGTATGTGCAGAGCATTCACTTGGGACATTCAAATATTGTACTGCATTTTAACTTTATCCGTGTGTGTGTTTCACTCGTATTCCCTTTGGTAAGAAAAAAAACAAAAAAAACAACTAAAAACACTGATAACACAATCAGTAGAACAACAAAAGCAAAATTGACAGCAGCTTTCATAGACTATTAAATGACACATCAATGTTTTTCTTTTTCACTCTGATGTCTCTGTCTGTATTTTGCAATGTCATTACTGTTGGCCTTCTGTACTGTTCAAATGTACTCCTTTGGTCATGGTTATCTGTGGGGTAAACCATTCTGTCTGTGAGTAGCTACAGCTCTCTGATGTACTGTGTTGATGTGCAGCCCAAATTGGGGCATTAGGACCGCTCTGTTCAGAACATCAGCATATTCCCTGTTTGTTTTGTAAGCGTCCAGAGCTCTCTGGCCTCTGCTGTAGAGACACACAAAGAGACAGCCAGCCAGAGACCTAGAACCAGACACCAGAAGGCCTCCGCCAAAAATATATCTAACAAAGGTCCATCACGGCCAAGTCTATTCATTGCTTACGGTATTTGTTACATACCAACAAGTTTAAATCAGCCAACACAATGAACACTCCCTCTGTGATGTTGAATCAATGGTACGAGATTTCCATTATAGAGAGGATAATGCCATGCAGTCCTTGATTGTCATAGCTGATTGTTGTCCAAGAAAGTTAGCCGGGTTGTGATAGATTGACAAACAGAGTCTTTTTTTTTTTAAACATACTTTATATCCAACTGTTTTATACAAAGAAAAACAAAATACGCAACGGAATGCATTTCATTAATGAGCTATTTTACTAATTATCTTCTGACTGTCAAATCCATTTAGTCATCGTCTCGTACGCCAACCTCCAATGATTTGTAGCCGCTGAGAGTGGCCCTATTGCTAATCCAATTCGAAGGCTTCATCTGCTCGAGCTCCCAAATCCTGAAGATGCTCGAGTTGCTGGTGTGTCAGGCCCTGCATGGGATCTCACATCCGACCAGTAGGCAGCGGAATGGCCAGGTAAAGACCATCTGTGTGAGTGACCTGCCAAACATGGCAGACATCAGCATCATCAGTCAGCAAGAGAGGAGAGAAGTCAGTGTGGGTGACACCTGACCACCATTCATCTGTCCATCTGTTTTCTCCCAGGCCCAGCCCAGGCCTCTCTCTCTCTCTCTTTATCTCTCTCTGTCAGATGGCTGAGATGATGCGCTCATCATGTCCTTGAGGCCTTGTAGCATTGCCTTCTACAGTACTTCTTCGTTTTGGCTTGAAAACATGGGACTACGCTACTGTACTACATGTCCTTGTTGTTGTCGAGGGAACGTTTATAATAGGTAGAGGAGCATTGTAAGTACCATTTCAGTACATGTTCTTGCTGATGGTACTTCATAGTTATTTCATGAAAAATGAACAAGCTAAAAACAAACATGCTCGGGATTGAACTACATTTACAGAAGACTCAATCTCCCTGTTCCGATTAGTCCCTTGTGATACGAGTCCCGGTCTGTGTTATTCTATTAGGGAAAAGCTCATGAAAAAAACAACTTCCTTCCACTCATCCAAAATAAGATTTCGATTGATTAACTGCCATCGATGCAGGGCATCATCAGATTGGTCAAATCTCAGCATGTTTCCGTACAGTACAACTCGGCGGCAGTGCATTTAGCAGCGTCATTAGTGAGACACAGATCTGCTCCCACAATCAGCTGATTCCTTTGGGAGATACATCATTAAGGAAGGAGGAGGGCCACAGAGGTTCATAGAGCAACACAGGTTTATCATCTTCCACCATCGCCCCCATCTCGCCTGCCAGTCAATTTGTATAATTCACCTCCATTCGGTCTCGATCTCAAAGCACCTGTTTGACCCCCCCGATGCTGATGAGTCAAACACTGCATCTATATTAAATGGCTGAGACTCGGGGAGAATGCACGCGGCCAAGTCAATAATTTGATGGGGAAATGATTCCCAGACGATGCCCGACACAGAGCTGTTTAGGTACGAACAGTAAGCAGGAGAAGAGCGAGAATGAGAATGAGAATGAGAGAGAGAGAGAGAGAGAGAGAGAGAGAGAGAGAGAGAGAGAGAGAGAAAAAAACGAACGAACAAGAGAGGGCCCAGGAGTAATGAGAAGTTTAAGTTTGTCCTTCCCCGAGGTGATTTGTGGAAGTGACCCCCAGAAGGAGAAAGATGCTGCTGAGCTCTGTGGTATGTATTCCTCCCTCCCTACCCGGTGGAGGGGGCTTTAGTTTATAGTCTCATAGTCAATCATGAGCCAACCTGCTGAGGGATGGAGGGATGGGAGAGGAGGAGAAGAGTGATAGTGCTGTGGTGAAGAAGTGATTACGCTGCGCCGAGCTAAGGAGTAGAACAGGGATATTTTATTTTGTCAATTGAAGTGTGCAAATGGAAATGTCGTAGCGGCCTGAGAGTCAACGACTGCGATAGGGAGAGCAAGTGGCGCCTTCGAACGCTTGGTCAATCGCCCCTGTCTTTTGAGTGTTGTGTTTGTTATCCGACTTGATGGTGTGCTGTGCTGTTGCCGGCTTTGCAGTCAAATGTTCTGCAGATGAAGTGCAGGCCAAGGAAAGGGAGTTTGGTGTTAGAAATCCATGACTTCATCTGTTTCTTACAAAAGTCTGTGATCAACTTTGGATTGGGCCTCCCACACTTTCACAACATTCAATGGAAACAGAAAAGATGAATGAGTAAATGCTAGTCACTATAAAGAAGAATTGAAGAATATTAGGAATGATCCACCCACTCAAGATTATTCCAACTATGGTCCCAACAATAGCAAAAGCCTTACAGAATCCAAAAACACATCCCAAACTAAAGTCTTGTAAAAATGCTAATATTCCAATTAAGTCTGTAAAGAATTTCAAAAACCTCAATGTTTTTTTAAATCAATCTTCAATGTCAGTGAGGCTCACGACAGATGTGCTTAGTTTAAATTTAGACCAATCCGACACAAATGAATGTCTCAGAGCTTTGTGCTTGTGCAGTCACATTTCACTGGCTTGATGAGGAGGGTTGTTGATGCCGAATCGCTATGCGGGATACTAGCGTCTGCAGTATTCTGTTTTGACAACCAGGCTAATTTCTGCTTTGGGTCATCAATATTTCTGACACTGCCGTGCTGGTGTAAATATAGCATGGTTCTTTGTTCTGCTTAGAAAGCGACATGTCTGATGACATAGACAGGAATAATTTTGATTTGTCTGTTAGTTTGATCTGTGTAGGCAGTAGGTTGTTCTGTATTTGTTTCCCTCCGCGCACACACACACGCACACGCCCGTGCGCACGCGCGCGCGCACACACAGCATTCTCCCTATGGTGCAATATCCTTGGACATGTGTACCGTAGACGGCAACTTAAGCTCATCTACCCACTCACTCGAGGAACGGATGCATATATCAAGTTGGATTGAAATCATTCAACTCGTATTCATGTCGTTTCTGAGACATTCTGCAAAAAAATATATAGACTCCCTAGTGACAAGAACTATTATAAAACAGAGATAACTGTGCAAACTTTTAATAAATTATAATATCTTTGTAATATATTTCACACTCAGAGAGTCAGTGCTTCAGCTGTTGGCTATCAGAAGATGTCTGTGTTTCTCTGTGGATTTAAGCCCTCATTGTTCTGAGCTGTTCAGAGAGTGGACATGCTCTCTAATTGACTGCACTTATTAGTAGCATCCATTTTGATTCTGAACAAGGCTTCATGCCCCTCTCTTTGCTTCTTCTTCCTCCTCCTTCTTCTTCTTTGAGATTGTGTCAGTGGATCGTATCCAACTTTTAGGTGCGACCAACTACTGTACTGGAGCCTAAGGCCAGTCACGGCCTACCTACAATAACATCTGGAAATAAAAATATTGTGAAAAAGGAAAATTACCCTGCTAGCTATTAGCCCTCACAACAAAACACCACCCATTCAACAATTCAACCATATCTAATCCTACTCCAGGCCAACTGTCTGGGAGGACAGAACACTACCACTTGCGTCAGGCAAGAAACTATTGCTATTGAAGGGTATGTATGGTTTGGACACAACAGAAAAACTCTGGGGGAGTGGAGTTGTGTGTAAAGTCTGATATTAAGAAAGCATATAAAATTGAAATGATCGATAAAGCCATAGAAGGAATTATTGTTTTTTTGCTTTGAACATAGGGAGTCAGATGATTGTTTTGTTTTGTTTTCATGCTATTTGCCACCTGAACAGTCCACATGGGTTAGAGATGCATCCTCCTTCTATAGTCATCTGTTAATTCAAGTATACCTACATACAGAAGCAGATGCTATTTACATTACGTGAGGATCTTAACAATCGAATTGAGAGGTTAGATGACTATATAAATTCAATTGATGATATTCCATCGCGTGTTATTAATCATCATGGCGAAACCCGGTTAGAATTCCTTCGGGACTCTGAAATGTGTATCATTAATGGAAGGATAGGGCCCTTAAGCGATAACTTTACATCCATATCTGGGTAAGGAAAAACTGTAATGCGCTATATAGTGACTATCCACGTCCAGAAACCTGTTTGGAATTTAAAGTGTTACACTCCCTTCATAGATGGTTGAAGAATGTGGATTTGACTTAATCGGAGAAGAAAGTAGACTTCCTGATCATTTTTTAAATTATTTTGGATATTTTCTGTTGGCCACAAACTTTCTCAACCGGGTAGTACCGTGCATCACTCGGGGAAAAAGATACATACCCCGTATAGACTTAAATGTAAGAAAACACATGTGCCAAATGACTTCCTATGTTCTGAAATGGCATGTAGCGCTCTGGTAGAACTCTTTGAAACTCTACAAAGATGCCAAGCAACAACATTTGATTTAGATGTGTGGTATGAAAGGAACATAAGGAATTGGAGAATGGGTTTGTTTTGTATTTTCCAGTTTACCTGAGAACAGACTATCTTAGAACCCTCTTATATATGTAACCCGCCCTTAAATGAGGAGCTGTCTGTGCCAGAAGTTAAAAAGGTGAAGGTGATTGACTCTGCAAAAAATGGTTAAGCGTTTGGCATTGATGAACTGCCTAATGAGGTTTTAAAATCCCCTAAATGAATTGATTGATTAATTGATATAGTGTACTGCCATCCATTTGGCAAAAGTCTATAGTGAATCCCATTCCCAAATCTACAAAAAAAAAAGACCCGAGTGTGCCACTGAACTATAGAGGCATAAGATTATTAAATGCTATAAATTATATTCGTCCATCCTGAACAATAGGCTGATGATTTTTTGGGAGGATTAAAACATTCTGGTGGAAGAACAAAACATTTTTTTTTGTAAATCCAGAGCTTGTATAGATCATATCTTCTCGGTCTGTATAATAATCAGAAATAGATTACAGGGAAAAAAGCCTACATCTGCCTGTTTCAATGATTTCCAGCAAGCTTTCGATTTTGTAAATAGGAATCTTTTAGCCTTTTGTAAATAGGGATCTTTAAGCCTACAGTTTGTTTAAGACAGGGGTTGATGGGAAATGTTATCATGCAATCCAGTCTCTTTACAAAGTACCAATTGCTTGTGTGTGTGTTATTAATGAATATCGTACCGATTGGTTTCCCACACCCTCGGGTGTAAAACAAGGAGATGTCTTGTCACCGACTTTGTTTGCTATGTTTAGAAATGATTTGGCAAAATAAATTAAACAGTTAAATATTGGAGTAAGATATGATGATGAAATGCTAAGTATCCTTTTAAATGCTGATGTTAATTTGCAGAAACTGAACAAGACCTGCAGAACATGTTATAATGTGCAGTCAATTGGTGTAAAATATGCATTGTAGAAGCAATTATAAATAGCAATTATCAATATTTGATGAACATATTACCAGGTTGGTATTGTGGTGAAATGGAAGAGGTAAAACGATGTAACTATTGTAACCTCGAAGAAATGAAACACATTTTATTCTCGATTGCCCTTTCTACCACATTGATGTTATTCCAGAAAGCACACCAGATATACCCTGCCATTATGTGGCTGAGCGATGAGGAGACAGACCACCAGATATACACTGCCATTATGTGGCTGAGCGATGAGGAGACAGACCACCAGATATACCCTGCCATTATGTGGCTGAGCGATGAGGAGACAGACCACCAGATATACCCTGCCATTATCTGACTGAGCGATGAGGAGACAGACCACCAAATATACCCTGCCATTATGTGGCTGAGCGATGAGGAGACAGACCAAAAGGAAAAATGGCTATCTATAATTAAATTAGAATAATATTTCCTGTAATAATTGTTCTGTTGGAAAGTGAAAGTGAACCTTCAACCCAGTCTAAGGTCTTGAGTTCTCTTGAGCAAGTTTTCATCAAGGATCTCTCTGTACTTTACCCTGTTCATCTTTCCCTCGATCCTGACTCGGCTCCCAGTCCCTGCAGCTAAAAGAAATACCCACAGCCTGATGCTACCACCACCATGCTTCACCGTAGGGGATGGTGCCAGGTTTCCTCCAGATGTGACGCTTGGCATTCAGGGAAAAGAGTTCAATCTTAGTTTCATCAGACCAGAGTATCTTGTTTTCTCATGGTCTGAGAATCTTTTATGTGCCTTTTGGAAACCTCCAAACAGGCTGTCAAGTTGAAGAAACATCTCAAGGATGGTCAATGGAAACAAGATGCACCTGAGCTCAATTTTGAGTCTCCTAGCAAAGGGTCTGAACACTTATTTATCTAAGGTATTTATTTATTTCCTTTTTCAATACATTTGTAACAGTGTAACAGTGTCAGCACTAAGCACAGTGTTAAAATATGGCTCTATTCAATCTGTAAAGCGTCAGATTCAGAGATAAAAATGTAAAGGTAATTTCCGATTGAGTCAACATATGCTGCGTTTACCGTGAATGCAGTCATCGCCAAAGCGGGTACATTGCCTGTAAATGTCAATCACGCTGTAAAGCTGAACTTCTGCGATACAGATTGAACAGATCCCTTATAACACTCAAAAGTGTTGACCCATATAGACGCTGGCAAAATAACACTGTCATTGTTGATTTAACACTGGATATTGTGCTGTGTATAAAGTGATAGAAAGCTCCAACAAAGGCCAGTGAAGTCAATGAAAATAGTAATTTCTTATTTGATTTTAATGATGGCGGTGCTGGGCCTCCTGAGCGATGCAGTGGTCTAAGGCACTGCATTGCAGCACTAGCTGTGCCACTAGAGATTCTGGGTCCGAGTCCAGGCCGGCTGCGACCGGGAGACCCATGTGGCGGTGCACAACTGGCCCAGCGTCATCCGGGTTAGGGGAGGGTTAAGCTGGCAGGGATGTCCGTATGGGAGTTGCAGCGATGAGATAAGACTGGAACTACCAATTATGGAGAAAAAGATGATGATAGATCGTGGAATATAGGGAAGGAACTGTGCCTGGAAAGAGAGAGGTAGTGAGATACCGGAGGTCCGAGGCAAGCATCAAAAATTGCAAAGCAGTTTACTTCGAAACAGTGTGCCGTTGCTTGTATCATTTTATCAGAAACAAGTAATCAATGACGTCCGAAGCTTTGTATTGTCGAACAAACACCTAATTGGTTTGGTATCGGTTTTGGTAGAAGACAAAAGGCTACCCTGCGCACGCTATGGCGGGCGTGATGTCATCTATAATAATCTGCCTGTTTTAAATTCTTTTGACCAGCAGGTGCAGGTGTACACTGTCTTGATCAAAGTAATGAACCTATTTTCGACACATTTGGCTGGAAATGCTCAATGCTTCAGGAAGCTTTGTTTCCCAATCACTAGAGAGAGGGAGACGAGCCGCTAATGGACTGAGGCTTCAGAGAGAGAGGATGATCCTCGTTATCATTAATGTTCTCTTGGACACATACATGACAGGACATATCAGAGGGCTGTTTCCCTCGACTGGATTGAGAGAGTCTTACAAATCGAGAGTTTGGGACTAAAAAGCCAAAAGATGATTATGAGATTATTGACTTTAAAGTTCCAAACCCTCAATGTTTTGAATGGTGTCAGTAATTTGTATCATGTATTCTTTTGAACTGAACAACATGAATTGGGGTACTGTATAGGAAGAGAACATTGAACAGAACATGGCTATGTCAATAACAACATTTTGACAAAAATGCTGATTTTTGCAGAAGCCAGGTTGGGTTGTTGATGCTGGGTTATTGAGCTATGATCCACCGTTTCAGAGCAGAAGACTGGAGGCGTGGCTTGGTAGGGGCCTGGCTTTCAGATATGTATTTTTGGCCACCTGTGAGAGTGAATGTCATTCCGGTTCATCGGTTCTGTTGTATTGTCAACAGATGTCAATCACTGATAATTTTATAGCTTTAATGAGGCATACACAAGAGTATGAGTTTTCAAGTGCCTATGAATATCCCATTGCTGGGGTAGTAGTGAAATAACAAGTCCTGCCCCCAATAGGCAATGCTTTTTGATTACCCAAACATGGGTTCATTGTACCATCATTTGGGTTTTTATTGACTTTCTTGCTGAGTCTTTGTTAATGTAATCCATAAATTATGTTCAGGAGGCGTGGTCAATTGGGTGTGTGGCTGTTAGTTCGTTGTTTTCGGCCACCCGTGAGATTAAATGTCATTCCTGTTCATCATGTTAAATTTGTACACTGAAGATGTGTACAGGTTAACTTTGAGAAGCAATTTGTGGCGCCATGCATGTCGCTGTAGTGAGAGCGCTGTTAACTCTCCTTCCTCATTTCAATTGCAAGCAATCCAATGCAATCATCATAAATATAAAAATACAGTATTTTTTTGCAGGGATCTTAAATTTGAAGGATTTGTTGTTTCCGGGATGAGAAGAGACAGCTGGAGAGAAAGGGAGGAAGAAATCAGCTGAAAGGCTAATGAACATAAAACACTTTTTTATTTTTATGTTACTTGGGCAATTGTTATTTTAGTTTGCAAGGCACAGTGTAATGAACTGAAAGGATATGACATTTACAATCTTACAGTGTATCACAACTGCATAGAATCCATATATTCAGTCCCGATCGCACAAGGAGGGCTGGGCCTATTATGGATAATAGAGTATAGGTATTTGTATGTGACAATGAGACCTGACTGAACACAGCCTCAATAGGCACCAGAGAGACTGGATAACGAAGCATGTTCCAGCTTCCTGGTCAGTTTAATTAGCATAAAAGCTGAACCAGGAAGCAGCGTTGACTAGCATCAAAACAACAACCAAGGCAGCGGACTGATGTGGTGATCAATGTCCTTTGTTTATATATTGTATAGACGGATAATAATGGTGTGGAATGTCGATGACGTGAAACGAGAACAAAGGATTCCACAGAGAAGCTTTAGGAAAAAGTGAAAAGAAATCTATGAAAATCAAATTAGGCATCTATTTTTTGTCAACAAAGGGCCGATTGAAAATGTTTTCAGTAAATGTATCTAAAGCCATCCCTTTAAATTTGGTGTATCTTTAATTAGAAATGGCTTGACAGACTCACTAGAATACTGTATATGGAGAGAACGGTTCAGAATATTAGGGATCAATAAAAACAAGCCACATCAATTCACACATATTCTCCTTTCCAGCACCAATTGGTAGATTTAAAAATACTGTGATCTTAGGAAAGTTATTATGAATAACACAAAAAATATAGGTTTGGAGAGCCTTTACGCAAAACATATATTGGTGAATCAAAAATAGTTGTTTGATTAATCCTGAAAGCTGCCATTTTAAATAATTTAATCCATGAAATATTGGAAGGTGATAAAAGTGTACAAGAGGGGTTGAACAGTCCTATAAATCTACCCTAATAATCCTTACTAATCATGGAACTGTGATGACAGTCATCGTGAACCGTGCTCCAGGCTCCAGTTTTAAAGTACTAAGTGTGGTCTGCGTTCTACAATGAATCAAATTATTGCACAACTTGCAATACCTTAGCATTATACGATCCACTATTACTAGCAGGATCAACCGTGTGAACATGACACAGGAAAGAAATGTAAACTACTAATGGAATGGAATGATGCAACACGTACGGAAACAAACACTTCAATTAGTGACATAAATGTATGTGGGTATAACTGACGCTGGCTAACGATAATGGCTAATATTTAATACCATACAAGTTGTACAAAAATACAGTGAAAAGTCCGGGCATAGAGTTGAAACATTCTACAAATCATAAATCAGCTCGGTAGTTTTGGCGCTGTACTTTCAGTACCACAGCACAGTCCAAATGTAATCCCAAGTTATGTCAGCGTTTCATATACTTCACTGTGGAGAAGGTGATATGTTGATATACTTCAATTTGACTGTTTTCACATTTGTCTCCAGCGATCGATCATGAGTTAAAATAGATCTAAAACAGCATTTACAGCGCCTTCAAGAAAATATTCATAACCCTTGATTTATTCCATGTTTTGTTGTGTTACAGCCTGAATTGAAAATGTATTAAATATTGTGTGTGTTTTGGGGGGTGGGGGGAGGGGTCTTACCCTTTTACACACAATACCCCATAATGACAATGTGAAAACATGTTTTTAGAAATCTTTGCATATATTTACTGAAAATGAAATATCACATTTACATAAATATTCCCACCCCTGAGTCAATACTTTGTAGATGCGCTTTTGGCAGCAATTGCAGCTTTGAGTCGTCTTGGGTACTGTATGTCTGTATCAGCTTTGCACATCTGGATTTCAGGATTTTCTCCCATTCTTCCTTGCAGATTTTCTCAAGCTCTGTCACGTTGGATTGGGAGTGGAAGTAAACAGCAATCTTCAAGTTTTCCCACAGATTTTTAATGGGATTCAAGTCTGGGCTTTGGCTGGGCCACTCAAGGACTTTTACATTCTTGTTCTGAATCCATTCCAGCATTGCTTTGGCTGAAGGCTTTGGACCATTGTCCTGTTGGATTGTAAATCTTCACCCCCAGTCTAAGGTCATTTTACTCTGAAGCAGGTTCTCATCAAGGATTTGCCTGTATTTGTCTCCAGTCATTGTTCCATCTATCCTTACCAGTCTCACAGTCCCTGTCACACACCACCATGCTTCACTGTAGGGAGGGTGTTAAACGAGTGATGCTCTGTACCTGGTTTTCTCCAGACATAGGACTTTGCATTCACATTTCTGTCTCATCAGTCCACAGAACATTTTGCTTTATACTCTGAGTCTTTCCTTTCAAAGTTTCTTTCAAAGTGTTATGTTTGGGGAAAATCCAGTACAACACATTACTGACTACCACTCTCCATTTTTTTCAAGCATAGTGGTGGTTGCATCATGTTATGGGTATGCTTGTAATCGTTAAGGACTGGGGAGTTTTTTAGGATAAAAAATAAATGGAATGGAGCTAAGCACAGGCAAAATCTTAGAGGAAAACATGGTAAAGTCTGCTTCCCGCCAGACACTGGGAGAGGATTTCACCTTTAAGCAGGACAATAACCTTATACCAATCTACACTGGAGATTCTTACCAAGAAGACAGGGAATGTTCCTGAGTGGCTGAGTTACAATTTTGACTTAAATCTGCGTCTACGGCAAGACCTGAAAATGGTTGTCTAGCAATGATCAACAACCAATTTGACAGAGCTTGAAGAATTCTGAAAAGAATAATGGGCAAATGTTGCACAATCCAGGTGTGCAAAGCTCTTAGAGATTTACCCAGAAAGACGCACAGCTGTAATCGCTGCCAAAGGTTATTGTAACATTTATTAAACTCAGGGGGTGGAATATTTATCTAATCAAGGTACTGTGTGTAAGCGTTTTTTATTTTATTTATTGTTTTTAACAAATGTTAGAATATTTCTTCCACTTTGACTACTATACAGAGTATTTTGTTTAGATTGTTAACAAAACATGACAATGAATTTTTTTTTATCCCACTTTGTAACACAACAACATTTGTTTTTAAAGTCACAAGGTGTGAATACTTTTTGAAGGCACTGTATCCATGTTGCTGTCCTTTTAAGGGTTGCCATTTGTACATGTACAGAATTTCCACAACACACAATTGTGCGGTAAATATAGCTATTCCGGTTTTTGTGAATGTTGGGGAAGTCATACTGCTTGAGCAGTATAATCATGGATCTCGAACATGTTATTTATTTTTAACATGTTATTTCTTCATGCTACTCTGAGTCCACGCGGGAAATAGTATCCGTCTCCTTCCGCTTGCCGGTATATAATTATTATAATGCCATATTGAGAATATTTCTTGAGGATACTTCTTGAAGCCAATTTGTTAACATGCAGAGAATGACCTCTCGTAGCGCATTAGATGTACTGTAAATCAAATGAAACCCCTGGATTCAATCAATACTCAGAGACACAGTAAGGACACAAACAGAACATGTTTACTCCCATACCAGTAACGATGACCTAATAACGACCTTTGGTGAGACCTCAGTTAAAGGAAAGCACATTGTGTTTGGTGTGGATGTGGCTTTTGACTGTCTCTGCTCCTACATTGAACAGGCCTCGAGAGCCTTCCTTCCTCTCTCCACGCCCATCTACCTAAATGAATCTCTACTCTGTCATCATTGCATCACCAGAACGAGGCCACCTCTCGGGGAAAGCAGAACACACAGAGAGATGAGTTCCATCAAGGCCAGACATCTCATCTCTCCGACAGAGCAAAACAGAAAATGGCAATTGTGCTGTATGTATTCTTAGAGCAGGTTCTAATCTAGGAACACGACCATGGACAGCCAGGATTCAAGAACGTTCAGAAAACACGGCCCTCTAATCATGATCATGTTGCTGCTGACACACGCTCTGAACTCGTTCACTCTTTCTCCCCCGTCATTGCAAGCACATGCATGTGAAGGACAGCTCATTAAGTTCGCTTGCCATTGATCTGTTCATAACAGCTGCATGCGGGCATGGCTCTGCTCACTGAGGAAGCAGCACAGAGACGGGAGAGGAGTGTCGGCGATCCATCAATGATCAGGAAACTAATTATCAATTTGGCAATGGGAGGATGGGATGGTCAATTAGTACGAAAACCGCCTCACTGTGTTGTATTCTTCTCCAATCGAGATATTCTCGTCAACGGAAAGATGTGTAGGACACATTTCATTTTTGGGGGGTTTGTCAATAACGTCTCATAATGTTTACGTCATAGTGTGTATGTCGAACAGGTACTATGCTTCATTGTCTTCCTACAGGTGGCGTCACTCCGACACAACGCTCGTCCCTCAACCGACAGTGCAGACGGAGGCACAGAGTGGTCGTTCTACCTGACATGAGACAATGCTATATGATACCTATAGGACGCTCTGACCTAAGTGGAATTTATTTTACTTTCTGCAATGTCACTTTTTGTTATTTAAATGTCAAAGACACCCAAGTGTGCACGTGTGGTACCTTTACTGGCAGGGACAGGTTGGTAATAAGTGAAACATGCAAATGTGATAACAGTCCTCATCTATGGATCAACGCTCTATTAGCCTAACAGCCGAGCTCCAATCAATTTGGCTCCGTAAGAAGAAAGCGACTGATGATTGCAGATCATCGTGTGTGTGTGTGTGAGAGAGAGAGAGACAGACAGAGAGAGAGAGAGAGAGAGAGAGAGAGTGTGTCAGTGTCTTTGTGTGTCTGCATGTGGGGGTAGGGCAGACAGCGTCTCTTTATCTGAGCGGGAGGTAGGAGAAAGGAAAATGGGAGAGATGGTTGTTTAGATGGAAATGGAGATAGGGAGAGGCCAGGCAGAACTGAAAGATACAGACAAATGGCATTTGACCACTTTCCCATTGACAAGCCATGGCAAATTCACCACGACATCCTGTCTCTACTTTTCAGGAAATACATTGAAATGCATGCCAGGAATGGAGGTTGTCTGGACTAAAGCTACGTCATTTGATATTATTATCATATATTCCAAGTCAAGGTTTGTGGACTGGGTTGGTTATCTACAAACAACAAAACTGACTTTGGATTTCTGTGATGCAAATTATTGATTTTTCATATAGGCTAAATGGAGAAGGCAAAGAGATTGCGATTGGTTTTCTAATGTGACAAAGAAGAAAAGTCCTAGTTTTGTGTCACGGTAATTTGTTAAATGTCAACTTGGCTGTTATTGTGATTGCTGGCTACTCAGATAACCTCTATGAGAAATAATCACATTTAATACATTTAAGGTGCCATAGCTGCACTGGGATTATAAATAAATGGTGACATTTCACTGTTTATTGGAAATATTGCCTGTAGCTGCCCAGGCTGACCTATGTAGGGATTTGTAGCTGTAATAAGGTAGTATATGGAGAGCTTATGAAGTTGTTTGACCTCTTTTATAGTACCTGCTACTGGCCTATACAGCTAGCTGTGTGTTTTCAATACGTGGTGTGAAATTATATAAAATGATTCAATTCAATAATTCCATTCAAGGCTATTGACCTCTGGTCTGGTGTGAATAAAGAGAATGGTCCAAACAATGATATTGATGTGTGTATTATTAGTATTCAAAATCTTTTTAAGGTTTGCACTTTGTATATTGTATACATATCACGGTGCATAGTGTTCAAATGGATCTATTAACAAAGTAACAACTCTGGTATACATCTTTCTGCTGAAGACTCGCAGGCTGGACTACAAGCACAAATGACTACGGACAGTGGAAACCGATAGATTGTAACATTTTTACGGAGGCGCAGAGAAAGATCAAGGTGAGTTTCCATTGCTTCCAATGGATCATTGACTTATTTTACTGAATAGTACACCGTTGTACACACTGACTGTCACCACTACATTACATATGGCATCACGCCATACATTCATATGAATAATTATAATATAATGCTATACTTATGAAAATCCTCTTTCATAACCCACAGCACACGCAATAAATATAATTCAAGCAAACCACTACGCTTGTTTTATAACATAAGAACTCATTAATAATAGCATCTACCACCATGGAGTTTGACGTTGGTGGTGATGATCCTTGCATTATTAAATTGGACTGTATTAACTGGCAGAAACACCTTAATACACACATAGATAATAAAACCAAAGTGCACAGAGAGAAATGCTTTAATATCTCAGCATTGCAGATGGGGATTTTTTTATTTTATATATAATAGTAGAAAGCGATTCAAAGAAAATATTTTAAGATTCATCAGAAACTCTCTCGCTTTACACCCTCTGTGGATTAAATGGCCGCACCTCACTGGCTCTTTTCATGTAGGATTTAAGTTAAATCCTGATGTCTCTCAAATAAGGTGGCTGTGAATGTACAATTACAGGGGAAAAGCTATCACCGGAGTTCATACCCGCTTCGACAGAGAGAGAGAGAAAGAGAGAGGGAGAGAGAGAGAGAGAGAGAGAAAGAGAGAGGTGTAGACAGAGGGGAGAAATGAATTTGTGGATAAGTCTTGAGTCTGTTCATCCAAGGATGTAATCAAATCATGGGGTTCGTGATAAAAAAGAACAATACCCCATGAGCTGTTTGTTCTTCTAAGAACACACTGTTCTCCTTGTGGGCACATCGAGCACACAGATTTTAGCAACAGTAGCACCTCACGATGTCTCCAGGGTAAAGATATCACAAGGTGTGTGTGTATGTTTGTGTGTGCTTGCGTGCATGTATGCAGTCTGTGTGTGCCTCTGTGTGCGTCAGACGGGGACAGACTGTCAAGGTTCAGCTCAGTCTGACCTGAGCCACTACCTGAGCGGAGGGGCTCTGGACATATTTTAGCTCCCTTTGTCTGTGACAAATGGCTGAGCTCTAAAAGCCCTGTCCATGGTGCTGAAGGCTGCAGTGATGCATGAGGGGGTCGTGTCTGATAAATCCTCCATGTCACTCTGCCCCTGACAAACATTCATCATGTCATGGTATTTTTATGTTCGGGACTCCAGCATCGGATCCTTTAATGAAACAAATACAATGCGATTTCCCCGATTTCGACTGCTTTGGACCGAGATATAACTGGCAGACTTCCCTTGCAGAGCGTTGTCATTGGGACATTATGTCTTTCCGCTCTGGTTCTCTACATGACTGTGTTACTGACCTTGCTGGGCTTTTTCAGACCACGGACCTCTGTCTAAAGAATGAACATGTACCTAATGAGCCAGTTAATGAGGCTGTATTAGAGTGTATCTGGGAATAACAATGTAGGCTAAAATACATACACATACTCATATAATACAGTATATTCACATTGTGTTAAAACAGGCTTTTTTTGCTCTTATATGAAATGCTGTGTGATCATTATCAAGGTTTCCTGGCAATATAAAGGTCAGGAACACAAAAGGTTGCAGGAAATGTCACATCACAAGGCTGTATAGTGTTTTCATCAAGTCCACTGTGATGATTATCATGTTGAGTGATAATACAATTCTTTCAGCACTCTGAAGAAAGGGGAGAGGCGGGAGTAACCCTATGATTGCAAAGAAACGTTGACGTTTATTTTATTTTTTCTCAGCACAGATTCTTATCTCAGTCCCAGTTGTGCCCAGATATCACAGACAGTACAGTCAATATAAAAATGGCTTTAATAATTTTACACCCAAAGCAAGAACACAACGTTTTTAAAATGTTTATATGCCAAAAATACTAAGAATGTACTTTCACTAAAAGTACTTGAGATTAGCTTGTGAGTCTGAAGATATGACATGGCCTTGTTGTTATTTCTATGCAGTAGTTCTTATGTACTTCCTGTGTACTTCCTGTGTACTTCCGGTGTACTTCCTGTGTACTTCTTGTAGTAGGCACTTACCGGGGCATAACAACCCACTGAGCACTGACGTCCGTTCAACGTCTCATTTTGATTTTCATTTGGTTGAGTTATCAACTAATGTGAATTAAATGTGAAATCAACAAAAAATTCCACCATGTCATTGTATTTAGGTTCAAAATTGGGGGGGAGACAAAATACCTGTTGATGCCATTTTTCAAATCCAATCAGTTTTCCACGTTGATTCAACGTCATCACATGACATTTTTGTTGTTGTTGAAATTAAGTGGAAACAATGTCGATTCAACCAGTTTTTGCCCAGTGGGAAACCACTGTTCGTTATTCCTCTCTAGGAGATGTCAGGACAGACAACAACATTCAGACCATGAACTCACCATCAACTCAACGTCTGCCTCATCAAGACTCTTAAATTCTTCTGCAAACACTTGCAAACAACCCTTTCTTAAATGCCCTCTCTATATACTGTACCCATACGCAGTGTAATTGTATTTAGCATGATGATGTTGTTATTATGAGAGTCATTTGTTTTTGCCATTATTAATATCACACCAGTTTACTGTCCAGATATTACACCAGAGGATTTATGTTTACATTAGCGGATAGAATATATAACAATTTATCCATGAAAAAACACAAATCCTCTTTCTAAATAGAAAAAAGGGTATATTCATCAAACGTTTTACACCATAGTCATTATTATCGTCTATTCTACTACATAGTTCCTCCGTTATAGACAGTTGTCATCTCTAGCTCGCCTATGGATGTTGTACAGCACAGACGCTATTGCTTGGGGACCGCAAGGAGAGAACACACTTAGCAGTCAATTACAAGAGAGAGAACACCATCGTCCTCATCTTCTCTTACTCTATCTGTACTCTGTGAAGAACCCAGGGATGTCGAAACTGTGTGTTTTAGCTGGGAAAACAATCTCCCTGGTGGTGTTAGCTTGATAAAGCAATTGTTATAGAGCCGCCACGTCAGATACCATGTTGTAACCGAGAGAGTGGTCTGTCTCCCTCCTACCAGTTACTCCTCAATTCAATGATGGTGTATATTTTCCCAGAATTTCAGAGTCAAAGCTTAAAGGATGCTGATGCACATTTTAAAACAGTTTACTGCAGGCTTCTCCTTTGTTCTACACCTTGTCCATTCTTTGCGGTTGTGTGGTAAGCTCCCCGGGGGGGGGGGTATAGTTCTTTAAAAGGAATTGTCAGAGACATTTATGACTGTGGGTTTCACTTCCACCGCGGTTGGCAGTCCTTTCCCTGAGACCCACAGCCTCGTAAAAGGAGAGTGCAGGCCGGCCACCGGCGTCAGGGACACTTTGGAGCGGCATTTTCTTAAATCCCCACAAAGGTGGTGGTTCCTCAGAGACACATAGATAAGCAGACAGGCCACTGAAATCACGGCGAGAAGCACACCAAAGACAGCGATTACTGCCGCGTGCCACTTTTCAGTGTCCTTGGCCGCCAGCTCTAATCCCTTTGTGGTGACATTGACACATTTGGTGTCATGTTTGTAGAGGATGCCGCGGATGTCCACGCACACCTTGTACTGGGTGGCGGGCGTCAGATGTGTGAGATTGTACACTTTCACATCAGACGGTACGCGTGCAGAGAACGCCATGGTCGGGTGGTTGGGGTCGGAAGCCGTGTACCACTTTATGTTAGGAGCCAGACCGCCATGGGCGGCTTTCCAGGCCACCAGGACCGAGTTGGTCTGCACTGATTTGATGTTGACATCCAAAGAGCCGTTGGCAGGGCGGGGGAAGTAGCCATCCACCTCCACAGAGACTGACTTCAGGTCTGCGCCGACTAGATTGTGGGCAACACAGGTGTACAGTCCAGCCTCATTCTCTGTTACGTCGTAGATGTCAAATGTTCCTTCTGGGTGCATGTAGTACTTATCTGAAACGGTATTGGGCAGGACCCTGGTACCAGAAGGCGTGATCCAGTAGATGTCCGGTTCGGGTTCGGCAAAGGCCCGGCAGTGGAGCGACACAGAACTCCCATTGTCAACGCTAACGTGCCCGGGCATGCTTTCCGGGGAGATGAGAGGCAGACAGATCTCTGTCATCTCCCTGAAGTGAACCTGCCGCACGTGCTGGCCCTCATACTCGGGAGGCTCCACACAGAAGAGAGAATCCGGTTCCATGAAGCGTATGTTGGTCTTGTTCATGTTCATCCAGCGGACCACACAGTCGCAGCGGATGGGGTTGCTGTGCATGCTCACCTCCCGCAGGTTGGGGAGGGACTCCACAGTAATCCTGTGTAGGGCGCTAAGCGCGTTCCCATTCAGCATCAACGTCTCCAGCCTGGGCAGTTTGTAGAAAGCATTGGGGTGGATGTAGGAGAGCTTGGGATTGTTGGTGGCCTCGATCTTAGTCAGTTCGGGGAGGTTGTTTAGGGCGAAGCTGTCGATAGAGACCAGTTCCGGCATGCTGTTAATTCCCAGCTCTTTGAGGTGGAGCATGTCTGCAAAATCTCCCCTCTGTATCCTCCCGATGGGATTCTTGTTAAGATCCAGAAACTTGAGGTTCTTTAAGTTCCGCAGAGCTGCGTGGGGAACTTCGGGAAAGGTGTTGTCGTAGAATGAGATGCTCTCCAAGTTGTCGAGGCCAGATAGAGCGCCGTCGGGTAACTGCGATAGGTTCATCCTGGTCAGAACTAGACTTCTGAGATTACGAAGGGGCTTGAAGTTCATGTCTTGAACGGAGGTTATTGGATTCTCCCCAATCATGAGTATTTCCAGATTGGGCATGGTGTCGAACCACTCACTACTCATCGTCTGCAGCTTGTTGGAGTTGAGGTGGAGCCGGAGGAGATTGTGGAGGCCCTGGAATGCTGTGGGGGAGATGGATGAGATCAGGTTGTGGTTCATGTAAAGCTCCTGAAGGTTGGCCAGCTCTGCCAGGCAGCTATCTGGGAGCTGGCGTATCCAGTTCTCCTCCATGTGTAAGGACAGCAGCTGAGGCAGCCGCCCGAGGTGGATGTCACTCATTGAAGATAAGTTGTTTTGCGACAAGTCAATCTCTGTGATGTTGGCCAGGTAATCCAAAGATTTCTCAATCTTTGCAATGTTGTTGGTCTGCAGCAATAGCACTTGTGTGTCCGTTGGTAATCTCCCAGGCAGAGTGAAAAGTCCCAAGTCATTACAGTCAACAATTGGGGCCTCCATGTAGACGGAGCTGGGAGAGAACCAGGGTCTGATTTCACACACACATAGCTGAGGGCAATCGACTCTCTCCTCAGAGGCCAGAACAAAGGCAGTCATGGCAAGGCCCACGAAGAAACGATCCACAAATGACACGTCCTTCATATTGGCCCGATTCCCTCCAGTAAGTAATTGGTCTTTGTAGATTAAGTGGTCTGAGCTGTTAACTTCACAAATAATTAATCATTTGTTGCTGTTGCTATAGCGACTCACTACCCCCCACTGGCAGGGAGGGTATCCCAGGGGGTTTTTGTTTTGTTGTGGTTGTGCTGGTGTGGCCGCTCAATTTTCCCTCCTGGGCATACGGGCTGGGGTCAAGACTTTGGTTGTGCAGGCCCAAGTAGATGACGATGAACATATGCCTCAGGGAGCTACGGTCCTGCTAAGCAGATCTGGGTTAGCCTCCATTAACGCTCTGCTTTCTTTTGAAGATGAATCACATCCAGCTCTCGGCGTCGTAACGAGCTCCCAGCATTGTTTAAATGAGTCCATTCCCACCTGTAAAAGAAGATGGGGAGAAAAACTGTAAATACCATGACAGAAAACCTGGGTTCATTATACAAAAGGGGATTTAGGCACATTGACATTTGTTATAGAGGCACATGGACGTGTGTTGACATTTACATTGCACGGCCCTTCAAGACACATCAGCATGGATTTAGATCTGCTTGACCTATTGCATATCATTTGGGGTCAGTTCTGTGCCCTCCTGATATAGCATTAAAGGATACATTTAGGAGGATTGAGTGCCTTTAGAGTTAAAGCGAGAAGTCTTTATTCAATTCTTAAATGGCAGGTTGCATAGGCTTAAAGGGATACTTCAGGATTTTGGCAATGTGGCCCTTTATCAAGAGTCAGATGAACTCATGGATACCATTTTATGTCTGTTTGCATTTATTTTATTTTATTCTAACTACCAGTGATGTTTTTGTCTTTAGGCCTGGCTCGCAGTCTGCGTTCCAATTCATCCCAAAGGTGAACGATGGGGTTGAGGTCAGGGCTCTGTGCAGGCCAGTCAAGTTCTTCCACACCAACCTCTATAAACCATTTCTGTATATGGACCTCACTTTGTGCATGGGAGTGTTGTCATGCTGAAAGAGGAAAGGGCCTTCCCCAAACTGTTGCCACAAAGTTGGAAGCACAGAATCCTGTCATTGTATGTTGTAGATTTCCCTTCACTGGAAGTAAGGGGCTTAGCCCGAACCATGAAAAACAGCCCAGACTAGTATTCCTCCTCCACCAAACATTACAGTTGGCACTATGCATTGGGGAAGGTAGCGTTCTCCTGGCATCTGCCAAACCCAGATTCGTCCACTGGACTGCCAGATTGTGAAGCGTGATTCATCACTCCAAGAGAACATGTTTCCACTGCTCCAGAGTCTATCTTCGATCTTAGGCTTGTGTGAGGCTGCTCAGCCATGGAAACCCATTTCATGAAGCTCCAGCGGCAATTTGTAACTCAGTAGTGAGTGTTGTGCTTCAGCACTCAGAGGTCCCGTTCTGTGAGCTTATGTGGCCTACCACTTCGCTGCTGAGCCGTTGTTGCTCCTAGGTGTCTTCACTTCACAATAACTGCACTTACAGTTGACAAGGGCAGCTCTAGCAGGGCAGAAATTTGACGAACTGACTTGTTGGAAAGGTGGCATCCTATAACAGTACCACGTTGAAAGTCACTGAACTCTTCAGTAAGGTCATTCTACTGCCAATGTTTGTCTATGGAGATTGTATGGCCGTGTGCTCGATTTTATACACCTGTCAGCAACGGATGTGTCTGAAATTGCCGAATCCACTAATTTGAAGGGGTGTCCACATACTTTTATATACATAATGTTTGTCACTAGGGAAAATACAGATGGGAAAAACATGAAGGAAATGAAGTAAAAAGTACCTCTTTCATTTACAAGTACTCATGAACACTTCACGCCATGACAATGAATATTTATCAGCATGCACTTTCACAAAATATTGCTGTGTTTCTGTATATTGTTTCCTCTCTTTGTTTCCCTCTCTACAGTTAGGCTGCTGCTCTTTGTCATTTGTCAAACATTAAACACTTTTTACTGAACAAATGGGTTTGATGGTGCTTGTCATAACCTGGGCTGCAGAGCAACAACACGCCAGACAGAGCCACAAGACGAAGAGAAAGAAAAAGGGAGAAAGAGAGAAATATAGGGGGAACGAGAGAGAGAGAGAGAGAGAGAGAGAGAGAGAGAGAGAGAGGAGGGGTGTACTGCACCAGAGACATTCCATCCTCCTCATTTCTGTTTCCACCCCAGTGCTCCGAGACTACCATGGAGATGAGCAAGTCCGAACGGTGCTACAAAAACACCGCAGTCAGCCACGATGGCAAAACACTGCCCACTGTTGGAGTGTGTGGCTGAGAATGTGGTTTTCGATGAGGTCGGACGAGGGTGAGGGTGGAAGAGCGGCGATAGAAGGTGGGGGGCACCTGGCACTTTAATAAGTGGTATACCCAGAGCAATCTGAAAAACATGGTTACCCTCGCTTTCCCTCGGGAAGCAATGACTCTCATTGCTCTGCGCTAAATCTTCACTTACAACTGTAATGTTCTTCTATGGTGTTTTGGGTTCCCACCCCCTGTTTCCTCTTATTCCTGTGTTTACTAATCACAATTAGAGGCACCTTAATGTGTTGGGGCTAAGCGTTACTGCATCCATCGCATGTTCCATCACAGCGGGTAGCCATTGTTGGATCCCTTAGGGTCTGCTGCTGTTATACTGTTGGTCACCCGCCTTGCCTGCTCATTGGCTAAATAAGACATTCATTGGATATGACTTCCATTGGGTGATCAATATCTTTGCGAGTCAACCGGGCCCCTTCACAGCAGCCACAAAATGGAGGCTTTGAACATAGTCAGAACGAGGAATCTGGGGGTCTGTAAAAACAAAAAAGAAAAGACAAAAAGAAGGAGCTGCCACACAATACATTCAATGGAACCATACTTTCTTCCTGGATTCCTTCAGATTTGGCACGGTGATATGGCATCCGGATGTTGGAACGGTTAGCAAGGTAGCCTAAAGTGCTGAGGTGTTGATTGTACAGCGGAACAAAGCACTGTGTTCATATCCATTTAGCGTCAGTTCTTAAAAATCCCTCCTACACATGAAATGTAGCCTGTTTTATGATTATTTTGAGGTTAGAGGTGGATTCAAATGGTGTGGTGGGCCTGGATAACATAACAGCGTTGCTCAGTACTTACTCATGTGAGAGTAAATTGGAGTTATGATAATCGCAACTTGATTCATGAAAATGGAAGTTTTGCCCTACAATTTATTTCTGGTTGTGTTCACACCATGCATAATATTTTCTTAGCCTCTCCCATTGTGTAATGACAAGAGGCTCGAACTATTCCACACACTGCAGCGCTGTTGCTTTTCCCTCCACACATAATCATAAATAATACAGGTGTTTGCCTTCACTTTTGGACAAGTTTAAACTTCCCGAGTACCAGTACTTTAGGGAAGTCAGATGTTCTATTGTATGAGTGTGCATCGAGCGTCCTATTTAATAAATGAATTGAAACATCACACAGAATGTTGAGAGACGGGTGTTATTGGTGATGTGCTCTTTTGCGATACTGTTCAATCAACAATAAGCTGCAAAATGTTCAGACATCCCTTCTAAACTGAACCTCATTCAACGCCCATGCTCTCTCTGCTTTTATGCTGATGGTGACCCATTTCATGTTAGAAACAAAATACCTGAATTACTTCGACATTATGTCTGTAACTTAATAATGTTAAGTAAGTCCACTTACTAATGTTTAATTCATGACCCAACGGTGAGGAGAATGTCTCCGTGCTCTGCTCCTCTACTGTTCAACAGAACATTAAGAGACATTCGTCTGGGGACAGAGAAATGGGGAATTGGAGGTGACACCGACAGAACCTTCAAGCCAGGCTACAGTATTTTAAACGTTTAGGACAATGCCTGCTTCATAAGAAAATGGTGTAAAAGAGATTTAAAGAGGTTTAAATAGCCTATTCAGCGTTATTCAGTCTCCTAGCCTTATAATCCAAATGTGAGAAAGTGGACATATTGGAAATACTACCCTGCGCACTGTGTAAGGGAAGAATATCCTCTAGCTCCTGTAAACTACACACTACACACAGCCTGCAACAGTGTGTGTGGCAAAAGGCTCGTACACTTAACTACTGTCCGTAGACCACAATTCAAGTGTTTACAGCATGTCAGTGTGAAATCAGGTCAAGTTGGTTTTCCCCCCTTTCAATACAGAATTAATTCCCCCCACAATATACTGTTTAATTACCAGTAGTTAACAGGAAGAAATAGGGAAAATTGTAAAAATCATTGTAAAAAAATGACTGCCAGGGTCTCAATACCATCACATTAACCTCCAGTGACCTGAGGAAGTCGTAATGGCATTTAAAAACACCTTAGCCCAAGACAGATGAGGGAAATCAGCCTTAACCCATTTAAGCTGAGGTGAAAACAAGAGTTCCAAGGAACAAAGAGGAGAGGAGGGAAAACTGGAGCTTGTTTGGCGTTAAGTGGCAATAACTTGCATAACGCCTCGCGGTTCTCAGACAAAGAGGAATGCGGTTAATACCGAAGCCAAATGGAATTATAAGACGGATTCTCCTAATCAGAGTCCTGATGCAGTGCAGCATCAACAGAATGACACGGCGAAGGGAGAAATAGAAGTCTGGATTTGTCGCTACTGCTTCCAATGTGTCCAGGCCAGTGTCCTACGTACTAAAACTTTTAATTTGGCTCTTCGCTACGACATTTTGGATTTGAGAACAAATGTTTTATATGAGGTGACAGTACAGAATGTCACCTTTAATTTGAGGGTTTTTTCTTACATACAGTATCTCTTTTACCATGTTGCGCTGGCATGTGTTTTGACTAAATGTAATACACTATAAATACATTTGTCCAAATATTTATGACGCCTGCAAATGAGTGGACTAGATACATATCTAGTCGCTAGGGCTGCTGAATCAACTGCACCTACCAACAACATGTCATGTACAAAATTGCGATGTCATCTACAAAATTGCCTCCAACACTCTACTCAGCAAACTGGATGCAGTTTATCACAGTGCCATCCGTTTTGTCACTAAAGCACCTTATACCACCCACCACTGCAACTTGTATGCTCTAGTCAGCTGGCCCTCGCTACATATTCGTCGCCAGACCCACTGGTTCCAGGTCATCTACAAGTCCATGCTAGGTAAAGCTCACTGGTCACGATGGCAACACCCATCCGTAGCACGCGCTCCAGCAGGTGTATCTCACTGATCATCCCTAAAGCCAACACCTCATTTGGCCGCCTTTCGTTCCAGTACTCTGCTGCCTGTGACTGGAACGAATTGCAAAAATCCCTGAAGTTGGAGACTTTTATCTCCCTCACCAACTTCAAACATGTGCAATCTGAGCAGCTAACCGATCGCAGCAGCTGTACATAGTCTATTGGTAAATAGCCCACCCATTTTCACCTACCTCATCCCCACACTGTTTTTATTTATTTACTTTTCTGCTCTTTTGCACACCAGTATCTCTACCTGTACATGACCATCTGATCATTTATCACTCCAGTGCTAATCTGCAAAATTGTAATTATTCGCCTACCTCCTCATGCCTTTTGCACACAATGTATATAGACTCGCCTTTTTTTGTACTGTGTTATTGACTTGTTAATTGTTTACTCCATGTGTAACTCTGTGTTGTCTGTTCACACTGCTAAGCTTTATCTTGGCCAGGTCGCAGTTGCAAATGAGAACTTGTTCTCAACTAGCCTACCTGGTTAAATAAAGGTGAAATAAATAAAAATAAACAGTGTGAAACTAATACAAAAAATAGGAACGCAAGGCTTTCTCGTTGTAGTTTTTTACAGAGATGTTTGGGGATCGACAAGGAATGCCTTGTCACTGCCATACACCGTGCCGAGAGACAATAGTTTCTTCTCCTTAATGAGTATGGATCAAAGTACATCCCCAATGATTTCTAGAACACCAACACATTCCAACTGTTCCGATTGGTCCTAGAAACCGATGAGTTGGTGAAAGCAGCATTTTGAAAATTCTTAATTGGCTTTGATGCTCTGATTGGTTTAGAGATGATCCAATAACTGATGACTTTGTTTTGTACAACACCCCTCGTTTTCTCATTACCCCAAATGACTTCAACGATGGCAGTCTCAGACCGAGGTACGTAGTGAACATAGAGAAGCGGAAGAATTCAGTCCGGACTCTGTGACGGTAACTCAGCCATGCCACTGTGGCTCAGCTCATCCTCAAGCAGCCCGCCTGCACTGTTAGTTTTGTGGCTAACTGCTTGTTTTAAGTGAATTCCTAGTCTGCGGAGGTCGGTTGGGGTCAAGTGGAGATGAGGGGGGATCTGGAGAGGATTACTTTTGAACATGTACCTGCCAATGTATTTATTAGTATGGAGGTGGAACGGGGATGTTGCGTTAGATCAACAAAATGTTGATTAAATGGATATTTCTCAACAGCATTAGAAACGTGGTCAAATTAGGCTGGGATCGAAAGGTGAGGAATATAGAGGTCATTACGTTGGCAGTGTGCAGTTGCTAGTTGATATGATGTAAGAAAAGGAAAGGTACTGTGTTATGTATGAAATAAACATTTCATTCTGTTCTGATCATGGGTTAGGAAAACTCCCGGGATGTACAGTAGATTCCCAAAATGAAACAGTGGATGTACTGCATCTATCGTAGGTGTTGAAAGGGAACATATTGGCCCTCAGGGATGTGATTATGTAGCCTATACCATTTAGCCGGTAACAAGGAAGTATGATATCTGCTGAAAGGTAGACATTACCCTGGCAGGGCTAAAACTGTTTCCCCGACATAAAGGTCATACGTAACTGGAAAGTAGGGCAGCAGAGGAATTGCCTCCTTTTTGCAGGAGAAATGGCCTGTGTATTTAAGAAATGGTTCACAGGAATTCTGATCCATTGGTTATAATCCTCAAAGGCTCTCTCTTCACCCATCCACCCTCTCTCTCTCTTCCTCTCCCGCTCTCTCCCTCTAATATCTCCCTTCCCTTCTCTCTCTCTCCTCTTCACCCATCCACCCTCTCTCTCTTCACCCCTCCTCCCTCTCTTCACCCCTCCTCCCTCTCTCTCTCTTCCTCTCTCTCCCCTAATATCTTCCCTTCTCTCTCTCTTCTCCCCTCCACCCTCTCTCTCTTCACCCCTCCTCCCTCTCTTCACCCCTCCTCCCTCTCTCTCTCTTCCTCTCCCACTCTCTCCCTCTAATATCTCCCTTCCCTTCTCTCTCTCTCTCTCTCTTCACCCCTCCTCCCTCTCTCTCTCCTCTCCCGCTCTCTCCCTCTAATATCTCCCTTCCCTTCTCTCTTCTCATCCTACTCTCTCTCTCCCTCTCTCTCTCATTTCCTTCTCTCTTCTCATCCTACTCTCTTTCATTCTTCTCTTCCCCAAATGAAACCACCATAGTGGGTTCCTCTCCTCTCCACCACCACTCCTCCCCTCTTCTCCATTCAACCCATTAGCATCACTATCTCCAATAGAGGAAAGGCACTGTGTCTCCCTGACCTGCCTGTTTGACCGCCTGATTCCCTCCCAGTCTCCATGCCTGTCTGCCTGGCTGACTATGTGCTGCATGGATAAGCGCATTGGTGGGTGGCTTTGTGAGCTTCCTGTCCCTTCGCCTGCCCTTCACCTCATTGATTTGCCTTTACACTTTTTTTCTAAGGTCAGGGGAGAGTCCATTAAATGCTGGCTACTATGCAGTGTGTGTGCATAATTACGTTTTGTGTGGTGGTGTGAAAAGGGGAAAATGTTTCCCTTTACACCTGCTCTTGCATGGCCGCAAATCAGCAGCGAGTTAACAGTTAATGTGGAATCAATGTTCCAAATTAACCACAGGACACCCCAGGTCTGAGCTCAGCCTAGCCCAGCCGCGTGCCTCTCTCGCTCTACAGCCAGTGCCCTTGGGCTGAGTAAGGGAGAAACAGCGAGCACACACACAAAATCACATGCACACAAACATTCGCCTACAGGCAACTACAGACCACACACGAACGGACACATGCATGCCAAGGCACACACACACATGCACGTGTATAAGCACATGTGCACAGGGAAGTTAGCCCATCTAAATGACAGAATAAGGCATCCTTTTATAATCGCGCTAAGTCAGACATTGATAAGGTGAACAACATGGCAAACACACCAAACACTTATTTATCTCCCTAATGAAATCGAATGCTACCATGCTGTGTTGTCATGTGTTGCTGCCTTGCTATGTTTTTGTCTTAGGTCTTGTGTTGTCTCTCTTGTTGTGATGTGTGTTTTGTCCTAATATATATATATATTTTTATCCCAGCCCCCATCCTAGCAGGAGGCCTTTTGGTAGGCCGTCATTGTAAATAAGAATTTGTTCTTAACTGACTTGCCTAGTTGAATAAAGGTCACTCATCTACATAATTCTCCTTGCAGTTGTTAACCAGAATGAAAGGAGGCAGCGATATCACTCCAACCCGCGAGGAAATTGAATCTGCAGGTGCAAACGTGGCATGTTTCCTCCCTTGGAGATAGATGCACAGCTATCTATATTTATATAAATAATAGATATCTGGTCAAGAGGCCACAAGCCTGCAGGGACGAGGTTTCCTTCAGCAGACAGAATCAATCTTTACACGCCACTGAAACGCATTTAATTTCAGCTCGGCCTTCTTCACTGTGATTTAATGGCTCTGGTACCTATTGTTTCCATTCGCCAGGGCTCCGAACAGGCCTGCGTGGGCACCTAGAAATGCAAGATGGCTTGCGATATCAGGTCTGAATTGGCTCGCTAGAGGTCTGTCTTTACTGACGTTGTCTAGTAACCGTGCACATTCACTGCCCTCCGTATGCATTTGGACAGTCAAGCTCAAATTACAAATGTATATAGTCCAGCATGTTGGATTTGAAATCAAATGCTATGATATGAGGTGACAGTATAGAATGTCACATTTTAATTTGAGGGTACGTTTATACATATCTGTTATACCATTTACAAATGAAAGCACCCCCCCCCCCCCATATGTGAAGAAGTCATAAGTATTTGGACAAATTCACTGACAGTGTATCGAAGTAGTGAAAAGTCTAGTATTTGGTCCCATATGTCTTACACTACATCAAGCTTGTGACTCTACAAACATGGATGCATTTGCAGTTTGTTTCGGTTGTTTAGGGTCACGTTTCGGGCCAATAGTAACTGAATGGTGAATGATGACTGGAGTTATTTTCTTTCCAGGTGAGAAGATAAGATGTTTCTGAACACTTCTTACTGATTCCCGATAATGCCATGATTTTGAAAAATGATGAATGAATCATTAATAAAGATGATTGAGATTCCATTCAGAGGCTACAACTAACACGTTTGTAGAGGCACAACTTTTGGCTAGAATCATGGTAGGTTAGAAGTGTTCAGGAACATCTATTTTTATTTACAATAAAAGTGAATGGACCCGAACTGCAAATGATTGACTTGTGTCCACAACAATATCTCAGGTGAATAGGATATGCACAAATGTAATACACTTTAACTGAATTTTTCCAAATATTTATGAGTTCTTCAAATGAGGGGGACGAGATACGTAAAGTTATTTCATTTCTTAATACTTGATATTTATGAAAATACCCTCAAATAATTCTGTACATTTGGTCCAATAGCCTCATATGAAACATTGAAATCACAAATCCAACATGCTAGAGTTCAGCGCCAAATGTAAACTATTAGCTTCACTGTCCAAATACATACCCAGGGGAATGTGTGTCAGTGTGTGTCTGCGTGCGTGCATACGTGTGCATGCATGTCCACTGTACGCGTGTGTGTGTGTGTGTGTCTGCGTGCGTGTGTAAGTCTATGATGCATGTGTCTGCGTCTCCGTAAATCCATCACTCTGTCTGGGTAGCTCACGGTTGCGTGTCTGCCTGGGTCTCAGTGGTATCGTTGTCACTCCGAAGCAATAGCTTCTCATTAGTGTATCCAGGGCTACACATATTAATCTTGAATATTACGGAACACATCGACAGCACAGCAGCAATCCTCAGATGTCTCTCCTCGATTTGAAAAGGCTATTTGCATAGGTCCCTCTTATCATGTTCCCTCTCTGATTAAAATCTATTTTCCCTGAGACTTTAGGAGTTACCTTTCAACGGATGAAAGGGTATCGCTACATTTCAACAAGCTTTTCAGACAGGATTAGAACACCTTAAATGTCTTTGATGCAGGTAAACAACAACACTTTGATTTTGAATTTATACTTGCTTTTCTTAATGTGTGCCCAACCCAAATCTGTTTGTAAACAGAAGGCTGTCAGCTATGTTGGGCTGTTACTATACTTGTGTGCTTGAATGCTCTGAACTCTTCACCCTCTAGCTGTCTGTCTGCACCACTGTTTACATGCTGTGTATTCAGGTATCAGAATCAAACCAGAGGCTTCTTGTAATACATCATTATGCAACTAACAAGTCATAAGGCGCAGTGTATTTTGACATTGAGTATAGGACTGAGAGTTAAACCCACACATCTTTGCTCCTCTTCATAGATAGATAGCCTAGAAAATTGTACTCAGGGTACATGTAAATTCTCCTCTAAATACATACACCCACACGCTGGCACACTTCACTGTATTAGGCTATTGTGTGAGAGAAACCTATTTAAATCCTGTTTCATATAGGCCCAATGTAATGTAGCCCTAACTTGATCAATAGACCTGTTAACACTGTACTCTGCTGCAAGAGTTGTTGGGGGAAAAAGAGTTGTTGGGGAAAAAAGAGTTGTTGGGGAAAAAGAGTTGTTGGGGAAAAAAGAGTTGTTGGGGAAAAAAGAGTTGTTGGGGGAAAAAGAGTTGTTGGGGGAAAAAAGAGTTGTTGGGGAAAAAAGTTGTTGGGGAGTTGTTGGGGGAAAAAAAGAGTTGTTGGGGAAAAAAGAGTTGTTGGGGAAAAAAGAGTTGTTGGGGAAAAAAGAGTTGTTGGGGAAAAAAAGAGTTGTTGGGGAAAAAAGAGTTGTTGGGGAAAAAAGAGTTGTTGGGGAAAAAAAGAGTTGTTGGGGAAAAAAGAGTTGTTGGGGAAAAAAAGAGTTGTTGGGGAAAAAAGCAATGATGTATTTTGAACTAAATTAAATCACCATTTGACTTGAGGATTTTTATTCCCACCTGAGAGGGAGAAGTAATTATATGTTTAGGACTCCGACTCTTAAAATCCCAGGCTAAACACATAGCATTACAGATTAACTCAGTAAAGTGAATAGAAATACTCATTTAAAGAGAAGGGGATTATAGATGGGTTGGCTGACAACGTCACAAAAATGATGTGCACGCATTCGACGTGGACGAAGGAGAGTTTTGTTATGATTCTTACTGGTCAGAAAGCTATCAACAATGACAAGAACCTACCATTTGGAGAATTGTACGTGGCTCGTTTCAGCTCGTTGTATCTTGTTATTGATACCATGTCTTGTTTTGAGGTGTTTTGACTGATGTCATGTCTATGCTAATATGGCAACGCTTCTGCACAAAACAAAAACTGTGATGATGAATTTGAGAGACAACAAGTGCTCACTGTACAAATGCATGTATGTTTCCCAATGAACATTTGGAGACTAAATGTAGTTTAAATGTTGTTAACCGTCTAAGCCAACCCCGTCTGGTTGGCCCCATGTTGCTAAACAACCAACCCATCTATAAACGTACACAGAGCTCTGATGACAACATCAAAATGTAAGGTAAACAGTACTGTATGCATTGTACAGTAGACGAGTTTACATATGAATTGTGTTACATGGAGACCGACTACAGTGCAAATACTCTGCTACACAGAGCGATGGGATGTGGTGGCCTTGGATAGGCGTGCCAGGCACACTGTTTGGTCTGCCATTCTCTCACCACAGGATGAAGATGGTCTCCATCAGAGGCCAATTACAATGCTAAAATGGTGGTTAGGTTTCATGGTGAGCATTGAGCAATGCTATATCATTTCATATTGAATAGCTGTTGGTTTGGCTTCTGTCTGGAAGAGGGGGGTTCTGGACCTACTGTGCCCATGTTCAGTATAAGCTCCATTGGTGTTCAGAAGCACCAAGGTAGACTGACTGATCCAGCAACAGGGTAAACACTGTCAATGGACAACTGTGCCTCATATATATACATTATAGTAAACCTTACATGTTGACATCTCATTGGAATATTCCATGAGCGTTGGAGAGGTTATAGTTTGGAGAGAGGGAGAGAGAGAGAGATAGAAACGCCCCAATGCAGTTAAGGGATTAGAGACTCGCTGTTTCTCTCTCTAAATCCTGCAAGGTGTAGGTCAGGCTCCGCAGATTAGTGGTTAAGTGATTGTGTTCAATGTGGACTATGCTCTGCAGCTAAGATGTCTCGCCGTGACAGGGGTAATTGCGCAAAAGCTCCGGATGCAACGTGCAGAAATGGTGCTGAAGCGAATGGATCTATTTGATGCACCATGCATCGTGGGAGTGTGTGGGTTTGTGTGTGTTTGTGTGTACAGCCCCGTGATAGGCCTATTAGTTATTTCGTGGCAGGTAGCTACTGAGAACGAGTTATCTTTGATAGCAACAGGATGATTCAACGGAGAGCAAAGCGAAAGGGGAGGGAGTTTGCCACCATTCTGAGGGTTTCTAGACGTGCCTTGTGTGCGCGCTCTCTAAATGCATCAGCAACAGGACGCACATCATAGCATAAATATACGCACAAATCCACCTGCTTCACACACAAAATATATATATATATATTCGACGTCGTATCTTTTTGGTGTGAATTCATTCATATTCCATTTCCATTATAAAGCACATTCTGCATAGTTGCGCAAAAGCTTTCCTGCGTCTGAAGGTTCGAGAACAATCAGTAGTAGCCTTCCAAGCTATCATGCTTGTCCGATTGTTACATTTGCAGTAAAACATAACGGTAACCATTTTGATACATACTATTTTATATAGCTTAGCAACACCTTTCTCGTTATACTGTTATTTACTGTGTCGTCAAAGCCTTCCCCAAACCAGATATTTCCCGTTAACTTCTTGGAAATACGTAGTGCAACAGTGGCGATATGGAATACGCTCCACATATCTGCTCTCTAGATGACTGTATACATATTGGAGAAAGGGGGGAACTCACCCGCAGTAGTCATCTTCATCGACCGATATGTATTCCCTATACCCCCCATCTAGTGCACTGGTCCAGAGACGGAGGAGAGAAAGCGCGCAACACAGACAAGCCTAGACGGCAGCTTCTTATTTTTACGCAGTTGGAGAGACCAGCTCCAGCTTTTCCTTCCTTACAGTGTTGTTCCCTATCAGAAAACGGAAAGTCCACAAGCAGAGAGAGCTGTTGGGTTGGTAGAAGAGCCTCTATCCCCCGTGTCCTTTTCCACGGTGGTTAACGGCGCATCTCCCCCTCGATCAGCTGTCACAGAGACATGGTGCTTTCTGCTCAACACTCATTAATTTCGG
The DNA here is from genome assembly GCF_036934945.1 of Oncorhynchus masou masou. NCBI lineage: Eukaryota > Metazoa > Chordata > Actinopteri > Salmoniformes > Salmonidae > Oncorhynchus > Oncorhynchus masou. Next base: position 11,067,020 of record NC_088237.1, on the reverse strand, counting down.
AACAACCCCGGCTCTCCAGAGAACAGCCAATAGCGTCAGAGATCCAGGCACGGCGCTCGCAGCATCCCGCGTCTGGTTGGCTGAATTCACACGTCTGTCCTTTCTTCGACCCTCTCTTCCAGGGAGTCTTGAAGCAATAAGGAGGGAAATGAGATGAGGGTGCAGGAAGAAAATGGATATCTGTACCTATTAGAGCTCGCGCTCGGACTGAGTCCCAGGGGGGTTTGAACACATTGTTCTACAAACGGATGTTCCTGCTGGGTCGGAGAGGTTATCCCTCACCTTGGAGAATGAGATATATCTCGCCTGTCGGAGTCCTGAAGTTCAGAAGCTCCGTTCCTGTGTGGTTTATCAGTGGTTTGGAACAGATAGTCTGGATTCGCACACCCTCTGTGCATCAGGTCCTGGAGACATTTAGGACGTGTTGCTTTCCCTTTTGGTGCCATTTTGTCATAACATGCATTTATTAAGTAGTTACTTCATTGTAATAACTCCTGGGATGAATCATGTAAAACATCATTAAGCTTCTCATAATGAGAAGTTCTCGACTTCTAAAGTGCCCTTACTTTGTCAAGGCTTCAGCGGCCATCATCCCCCAAGCGTTCAGAAAGCCAACTTCATTTTCGGGGATGAATGAACTGTGAAGGAAGTTGTCCTTAAGCTGGCGTCGCACTTTTACCAACCATGCTCAGACCTTCAGAGTTGACCCAGGGGACTGCACACACACACACTCTGACAACAAGGACATAGTTCATAATAAAACTCTCAATGGGGTGAATGGCAGTCATTTTATGTGGTGCATGACTAGTAGGGGAGAATGGGGTAAACTGAGCCAAAGTGTTAGTTGAGTCACCCATTGTTTCTAAACCATACACAACATGAATCATGTGACCAACTACACTACCAGTCAAAAGTTTTAGAACACCTACTTATTCAAGGGTTTTTCTTTATATTTACTATTTTCTACATTGCAGAATAATAGTGAAGACTTCAAAACTATGAAATAACACATATGGAATCATGTAGTAACCAAAAAAGTGTTAAACAAATCAAAATATATTTTATATTTGAGATTCTTCAAATAGCCATCCTTTGCCTTGATGACAGATTTGCACACTCTTGGCATTCTCTCAACCAGCATCACCTGGAATGCTTTACCAACAGTCTTGAAGGAGTTCCCACATATGCTGTGCAGTTGTTGGCTGCTTTTCCTTCACTCTGTGGTCCGACTCATCCCAAACCATCTCAATGTGGTTGAGGTTGGGGGATTGTGGAGGCCAGGTCATCTGATGCAACACTCCATCACTCTCCTTCTTGGTAAAATAGCCTTTAACCAGCCTGGAGGTGTGTTGGGTCATTGTCCTGTTAAATGATAGTCCCACTAAGCCCAAACCAGATGGGATGGCTTATCGCTGCAGAATGTTGTGGTAGCCATGCTGGATAAGCATGCCTTGAATTCTAAATAAATCAGACAGTGTCACCAGCAAAGCACCCCCACAGATCACACCTCCTCCTCCATGCTTTACGGTGGGAAATACACATGCGGAGATCATCCGTTCACCCACACCACGTCTCACAAAGACACAGTGTTTGGAACCAAAAAGCTCCAATTTGCACTCCAGAACAAAGGACAAATTTCCACCAGTTTAATGTCCATTGCTTTTGTTTCTTGGCCCAAGCAAGTCTCTTCTTATTATTGATATCCTTTAGTAGTGGTTTCTTTGCACCAATCCGACCATGAACAGTTGATGTTGAGATGTGTCTGTTACTTGACATGCAAATTGCATTTTCAAATAGAGGAGAGACATCTGAGGATTGCTGCTGTGCTGTCGATCTATTGGGATGCAATTTTCTGAGGCTGGTAACTCTAATGAACGTATACTCTGCAGCAGGGGAAACTCTGGGTTTCCATTCCTGTGGCAGTCCTCATGAGAGACAGTTTCATCATAGAGCTTGATGGTTTTTGCGACTGCACTTGAAGAAACTTTCGAAGTTCTTGAAATTGGCCATATTGACTGACCTTCATCTCCTAATATAATGATGGCCTGTCGTTTCTCTTTGCTTATTTGAGCTGTTCTTGCCATGATATGGACTTGGTCTTTTACCAAATAGGGCTATCTACAACACAACTGATTGGCTCAAATACATTACCACAACACAACTGATTGGCTCAAATACATTAAGAAGGAAAGAAATTCCTTTTTGGTTACAAAATTAAGAGGGCACACCTGTTAGAAAATATTTTTGAAATGCATTCCAGGTGATTTCATTTACTGTGAAGGAAAAATCCACATAGAAAAATGAAGCATGTTAGGTGGTCACAATAATGAGAGAATGCCAAGATCATTTTAAGATTGTTCTATACAAGCTGTCATCAAGGCAAATGGTGGCTATTTGAAGAATCTCAAATATAAAATATATTTTGATTTGTTTAATACTTTTTTGGTTACAATATGATTACATATTTGTTATTTCATAGTTTTGATGTCTTGACTACTATTCTGCGATGTAGAAAATATTTTTACAAATGTTTAAAAAAACTTGAATGAGTAGGTGTTCTAAAACTTATGACCGGTAGTGTATTTAGAAAGAGGTCATCATTTCATTTAGTCTGTGAAAAAAATTTACACAGTGCACAAAACATTAGGAACACCTTCCTAATATTGAGATGCACCCCCTTTTGTCCTCAGAACAGCCTCAATTTGTCGAGACATGGACTCTACAAGGTGTCGAAAGCATTCCACAGGGATGCTGTGAAAAACCCAGCAGCGTTGCAGTTCTTGACACAAACCCGGTGCGCCTGGCACCTACTACCATACCCCGTTCCAAGACACTTAAATCTTTAGTCTTGCCCATTAACCCTCTGAATGGCACACATACAGAGTCCATGTCTCAATTGTCACAAGGCTTAAACATCCTTCTTTAACCCATCTCCTCCCCTTCATCTACACTGATTGAAGTGGATTTAACAGGTGACATCAATACGGGATCATAGCTTTCACCTGGATTCACCTGGTCAGTCTATCTCATGGAAAGGGCAGGTGTTCCTAATATTTTTGACACTCAGTGTATATCAAAATTAAAAGCTATAAATCGGTTTTCAGGGTGGTACTATGTTTATCATTTGAATGATTTATTCCTTCCCGGACCTGTTTATGAAGGAATTCTGTAAATATTCTGCAAATGGTGACATTTTAGACGTCCCTGGGGAAAAGGGCCTAAAAGGGCCTAAAAGGGCAGCAGAGTTCATTGAGAGAATTTCACATACTAAACGGTTTTACTGGGAACACAACAAAAACTGATCTGCTCATCTGAGCTAAGCAATGGACACGTATTAAGCGTAAACGTATTAAATGTACAGTCAGACTATTTGTGGTGAACTTTGTATTGTCGTTAACGACTAATTGTAACCAGAATGTTCTATGTTCAAATCCCACTAGGAACTATTTTTATCAGTCACTAGTTCACAGGATGGATGTTGTAGTCCTCTATGGTTAGACTCAATAATGAACAGGTCTAGTTTAAAAACCAGATGGAAACTTTCTCTGCAACGCCCTGTCTTATAGCATTTGCGTCAAGCCTATAGACATGATAAATAACCCAGAAGCTGTCAGTTCTATAGGAATATCTCTATGCTTCATGGAGACACGCCACAGTCTAATTCATCATTAACTCAAAGTCACAGTGAAGCAGACAAACCCCGTGTCACACCTCATAGTAAGTGCGGCACAGTTGCGGATGTGGAAACGTATGAGAAAGAACCGATGAGCTGGGCAGCGTCTTGTTTTCTCAGGAAAACATTTTTGAGCTTGGTGACAGAGTTTGACATTGAGCTACATGTCTACAGCCCGCATGAATCTTGGCTAGAGCACAGTATGAGCTTGCTCAAATAGCAGCATCTCAGATGGCAGATGTATCCTTCAAGCCGGGGTTTGGGCTCCAGCAGGTTCACTGAAGCTCTCTTTAAGACGGCACAGGTGGAGGGTGTTTTGGGAAAAGCCCATTAAGAAAAGAGCAACCTGGAAGGGTCCAGCCAGCCAGGCTGCTCATTATATTGTTATACCCCTGATAAAAACATATTTATTATTATTTTATTTACCAACACCAGGCAAGGCAAGCAGGCAGCGAGTGAGCGTTCTCGTCTGTGTAAATTAAACCCATTGCCCTTCGTAAACACGTTAAAGGAAATGCTTCCCCCCTCATTATTATGCTAATGTTGCTATAAATAACCTAAGTTTCGTATGTATTTATATACTGTGTGTGAGGTCGCCACTCTACAGTATGACAGCAGGGTTGAAACAAAGATAAGCCATATCATTTGCATGTTGTGTTCGGTAAATGTCGTATGAAAAACGTTTTCTTTCCCCCCTACACATGTTCATGTTTCTCGTGTATTTTTAGAGCAGAGAAATAGACGTGGAAATGGACTAAAGCAGTGAGTCAGCACCATGGGACTGTGAGTGAGTCATTCAACTACTACAGTATGTGTCGGGTTTCACATTAAAACACTATTTCGTCTTTGTGTACCGAGCTGATTTATTCTATAAATATAGAGACTGCAGGCAGAGCAATGTTCTCTTTTAGAATGCTCTATGCTCTAGGACCAGCCAAAATGCCTTAAGTAGGGCCTACATATCCCAACTCACCCCACGCACCTTGCCTGAGCAAACACACACACACACACACACACACTTTATGGCCCCGAGCACAATCTGCTGGTGTGGTAAAAACCCCAAGAGCACTTCAAGGTGTAATCGGCACGCAGTAGATGGTACGGTTATAAAATACCTTTCTTCAAAAACTCAATAATGTGGTCAGTTGCACAGCTAATTTACACTGGCTTGTTAAAGGATGGTCCACACTGGCAATGTTAAAAGTATTTTTTTTAAAAAGGGAGATTTACTAGGCAGTATTATACTGTAATAAAAGAGTGACTTGTGTCAGCACCTTCACTGGCTCTGCAGTTCATTCAGCTCAACCCACATGCCTCCTTCAGTGCCTCCTTCGCTGTCCTTGTCAAAAGAGCTCACAAGAAACAACCTAATGCCCCCACAACAACCCCCCCCAGTCAAAGGCGTCCGACATTTGTATTCATCGTCCCTCTCGGCAGCAGCAGCAGCAGCAGCACACCTACTCCTAAGACCTGTCTGAAATGCAACAAAAGTTTAGGACATAAAAGAGGGGGCTTTCTTTTTTTCTTTCTCCACCGTGAGAGAACTGAGACTGAGGAATATAGCCCGAGGTTGTTTGATATCCCCTCTGTGGAGAAGAGGAGGCACAGCGATGACGCTCTCTCTCGCCCTCCCTCTCTCTCCCTAGTTGAAAGAGAAAGGATTGCTGTGCTTTTCGGACCTCTCTATCACTCCAACAGAGGATACAGTGGGGAGACGGGACACTGTCACTGAGGACAGGCTCCAGGGAAGAAAGACGAGGTAAAACAAGTGAAATCTTACCAAACAAAAGCAGAGCAGAGAGAGAGAAGGAGGAGATGGAGAGGGTAAGAGAGAGGGTGAGATAGAGAGAGAGCGAGAGAGAGAGAGAGAGAGAGAGAGAGAGAGAGGGAATAAAGTTGGAAGGAGGTGTATTGTAGAGATGACAGGTTCTTTCGTAGGGGAGGCTTGTGAAGGTAAGGAAGTGTAAGAGAGAGAGAGAGAGAACCACAGAGGAGACCACCAGGCTGAAAGAGAGCATGATAACTAGGACAGCTGAGGGATAGGACAGCACTCAGTTTCCTTCCCTCTAGTCCCCACAGCAGGTTTGCTCTTGACTGAACTGATGGGTTGATGAGGTTAGCCTACTCAATGTACACCGACTACATTACATGGCAGAGGCTCAGTAAGGGGGAACGGGTGAATGGCTGATTTTCTTGTTGTTTATATAAATGATGCTTCACCCGTCAAAGGACATGCAGCTTGATGTAGTGTAACATGCATTTACCAACCTCCAAAACAAGGACCACACAGTGTGTTCAGTTTATATCCAGAGTGGCTTGTAGTTTGTTGTGGTTTGGATGTGTTTTTCGCCATTTGTTTTTCCAGGCTCGCATGTGGATCACCTCTGTTCGGTGTGTTTTCACATTGCTCTGCCTGCACACATATTACATGATACACTGGGCAAGGCATGGATCCATTATTGATAGAAGGGACTCCTGGTTCTGGGCTTTGTTTTTTTGTTGTTGCAATATTACTGAGCCTGTGTGGCGGTATGGTGTCTTCATGATTCATTTATCTGGAATGGGAGCAATGTACTTATGACTTTGACACCTTTTCAACTTTTCCCCCCTGATCCTGATTCCCCTGTCAGTTCGGTCTTCACACCTCCAACACACCTGTGACATCAAAGCCGATGTATATATTGTGAATGATTTGACGTGGGAGGAATGGGATCAGGGCCTGTTGATCAATGCTCGTGCCATTCCCTTTGATGTGTTCCCGAGAGGTTTTTAGTTAAGTGATCCCCAACTGTGAATAAAAGAGCAAGGAAGGTGCTATTCATGTCAAGTAGCCACAGGCAGATAGATCGGGAAGATCATCTGTTTCTCTCAGGTTTTCGTTAAAACATGAGGTTTCACATCTGTAGGGAAATTAACATTCCGTTTTACGTCCGTGTGTTTAAGTCGCGTAGTTTGGCCAATAGCCGTAGTCTGCAGTTGAATGTGTTTATGCGACGTACGAGACGCCGCGGCTACGTTTGTATGAGTCACGTGTACAGAACATTCGCGAATCCGTTGACCAGAAGCTACATTCCGTCTGTGATTCTCCCTAAGGAAAACCCCCATCCACACAATTCCAATCTATCTTTGTGTCGGGCCTACACCGCTACACTAGACGTTCTAAAGCCTAAGACACAGTATGCCCAGATCTACGTTACGTTGTCAATGGATTCTGAAATGTTCCGTGTTTCTCTGTTTCCACATTATAGTCATTTGTGTTGCCTCGGTGAATGACTTGTGATGATTATGCAAATAAGGCACTGGAGCAGCACGGGTAATTATCTCAGCGGAGAATGGGCTTTTGGATATTCTCTGACTGCCACTGGGAGAGATAGTCTGCCTCCAAAATGGCATCCTATTCCTTATAAAGGGCACTACTTTCGACCTGGGTCCATAAGACTGATCAAAAGAAATGCAGTATAGGATGCAATTTGGGACGCTGCCGGAGAAACCAAACCAAGGGTCAAGGAGTAGAGACTGCATTTGAGACTGTGCATGGTCGCGGTGTTGGTCACAAACACCCCCGGGGACGCTTTGTAGAAGAAACGCGTGTTGTCGGATCTGTTTGTTCACTATGGAAGCAGCCTTTTGTGCTGTGAAGGTGTTTAGTGGTGAATTCAGGATTTTTGCATTCTTAGCTACGTACATGCTGATGTTGGTCTACTGTTTTTCGGGGGAATTTTGTCTATCAATCTTTTTGTTGATATATCTATGAGGCACAAAACACGTGTCGGTCATACAGCCCAGTTATCAAGGTTGAGACCTGCAGTATGTTCAAAAGACACGTTCAACTCTTAATGGACACCCAAAGAATTCTGCTTGTGACAAGCATGCCGAGGCAAAGACAAAGAATGATCCGGAGCTTCAGTATGAAGCATCAGTATTCATTCAGCCACCAATGAGAGCAGTAGGATTGCAGGCGGCCAGGTGGACAGCGAGGGGAACAGAGGCCAGGGGCCCTCAATGAACCTGGGGGGGACCTCGTCCCACGGCCCCGAGGCCTCTTCTCCAGTCCAGGAGGTGGTAAATTACTCATTAGTGTGTGAGTCATGGGGAGGTGATGGGAGAGAGTGCCAAGAGGTTGGCTCTGACTGAGGCGGGAGGCTGGTTCTCCCACTGAGAGGCCAGCGCTGAGAGGGGCGATGCCCATCAAGAGAGGACACTTGCTGGGGTGAGAGAAAGCCAGACTAGCCTGAGGTCAATTAACCTCCAGAGCAAGCCGATGAGTCATCGCTGAATCATTTTTATAGACACAATTGTAAAAGTTTTAAGGACACAAAGACCCTAAATAGTTACATTTTGTGTGGAAACTGGGAAGTAGCTACACTAAAGACATCTCATTGTTCCTGCTAAAACAATGGCTCGCAATTTCAGATAGTTTCGGAGAATATAAAAAAAGAGTGGGAAAGAAACCCGAGCACCCCCTAAAGCCCAGATCCCAGTCACTGTAGAAAGGAACACAACATAAATCATCTCTTGAAAAGCTGCTCCCCCGGAAAATAAAATTGAATTTGTCAGTGAGTGCATTCAGCAGACTTCATAGTCCACAATGGGAAGCCGGCCAGACAGGCCTCCCCCCCCCCCTCTCTCCAAGCAGGCCCAAGCCCTGGCCCAGCTTTTTGATGTGCCTGTCAGTGGGGTTATGACATACTCCATCCCTTCTCCTTTGAATTTTTCATGCGATTAAACCACCGGTTAAAGTAATAATCCAACAAAGACAGAGTGCAATGCCCCAATCAATGCCAATAAAATAAAGACTCTTCCTTCTATTATACGAGTGCCATAACACAACACAGAACCTCATCATGGTTCCTTCATTTTCTCCTTAACTTCTGATCTGGTGAACTCACTACCCAATCAAAAAATCTTCCAAAAGGGGAATGTGCCAAATGCCAATTCCAGGTGCTGCTCGGTGCTGCTGCTGTCAGAAAGGCACAAAGCACGGATGAGTGGGAAAGGCAACGGATGGCAGTGGAGTGTGTCAGGGAAGGTTTGTGTAACTCACAGAGGGTCACTGGGTGTTAAAACATGCCATTACCTGCTGCCTATGCCTCTTTCTGGAGATGGAGGGAGGAAAGGAGGAGAGGAGAAGAGAGAAGAGAGGAGAGGAGAGGAGAGGAAAAAGAGAAAAGACGAGACTTGAGAGAGAGGAGAGGAGAGAGGAGAGGAGAGGAGAGGAGAGGAGAGGAGAGGAGAGGAGAGGAGAGGAGAGGAGAGGAGAGGAGAGGAGAGGAGAGGAGAGGAGAGGAAAAAGAGAGAAGACGAGACTTGAGGAGAGGAAAGGATGGATAGATACAGCCATTTGATGCTCAGCTGGACAGACTCAGCGGGGGTGTGCTCTGTGGGGAACACTTTTACAAATTGACGGGAAAACCAGGGGATGCCGTCGTCTTTGTCACTCTCGTCAACCGTGAAAGCAGCCAGTAATATACTTGATGCACAATTAAACCATGCTGGTGATCCACCACCCACCAACACAGGTGTTCAGCTGTCATTAATCCGTCAGCTGATGAATAGTGGACCTAAAGTAGTGGCATGGAGTTTTTCCTGACCGCGTGGTGACCTGAGAAGGAAAACACTCCGGGTCCTTGACCTGAGGGTGTGTGTTGGTCGAGTTTGCCGTTTGCCAACGGATCCTACAGCTCTATGTTGATCTTGAGAAACACTTCTCTCTGGTATTTCTTTTCACCTTGTCTATCAAAAACGCCTCTCTCGTTGTGGAAGTACAATCATTTCTCTGTGCAATTGCACTTTACATCAAATACATTTCCTTCGACCCAGTGTTTTAGAGAAAGTGCCAATCATCACAATACAAAAGATAACACATACTGTGTGTCAGATGAATAAGAAGCATTGGCGGTCGCGATGGTACGCTAGTTAATTAACTGGGAAAAACAATTTGACACATTTTCCCTATTATATAAACCTTATTTGTCTCTGCAGACAATGCAGGAGGGACATGTGAGAAACACTGGTTGTCTAAATACGGTTCTTCCATCCAGCTTAACTGTACAAATGGACCTCATTGTCTTCAGAGGAATTCGATTTTCTGCCATACTGCCACCACACGACACTCCTCTCCTGGGTCTGCCGGCACCATGCTGCCCCTTATCAACAGCACTCAGGGTGTGGAATTGGGTTCTGGCGCATAGAAAACCCACGAGGGGAGAGAGGGGGAGAGCATGGAGAAAGAAAAAGAAGCAGGCCTACAGTATATTCCTCTTGAGGACCCCCTCCTCCATTCTCCTCTCCTCCTTCTCCCGCTCTCCTCTCCGCTCCCCCACCCAGGCACCAGCCCCCTACATACACACGCATCGTGCGCATTAGTCGCCAGCCACTAAACCCAGTGATGGATCTCCCAGTGGGGCCGCATTTTATAAGCTCTAATTTGCTCCGTTATCTTGTGCTGAGAGCCTGTACCTAAATGGAGCAGTTTTCCTCACCTGGAAGAGATAGAGATCGTACAGGTGTGAGTTGGGATCCTTGTACCAGGACCCTGTCCGACGTTTCTGTCACTACCTCCCCGTAACAAGCAATGTTTGAAACATGTTCTTCCCTCTTGTGGCTTTGAGTCAGTGACTCTTATCACGGAGTGAATTTTTGTGCGTGTGTGTTCATGCGTGCGTGTGTCTGTGTGTCTCTGCGTGTGTGTCTGCGTGCGGGCGTGTGTGTCTGTCCATTTCCATACGTGTATGTTTGCACTGCTCCCTTTTGTTTGCTTCTAGGAAATGACTGACATGAACAAGGTGTATCTCTGACTAAGGCCTCCCGAGTGGCGCAGTAATTTAAGGCACTGCATCGCAGTGCTTGAGGCATCACTACAGCCCCGGGTTCGATCCCAGGCTGTGTGATAGCCAGATGTGACAGGGAGATCTATGAGGTGGTGCACAATTGGCTCTGTGTCATCCGGGTTGGGGGAGGGTTTGGCCGGTCGCCAGTTGGACGGTATTTCCTCCGACACATTGGCGCGGGTTAAGTGAGTAGTGTGGCTTGGCAGGTCATGTTTTTCGAAGGACGCGTGGCTTTCGACCTTCGCCTCTCCTGAGTCTGTAGGTGAGTTGTAGTGATGGGACAAGACTGTAACTACCAATTGGGGAGAAAAGGGGGTAAACGTATCAAGAAATACATAAAGTGTATCTCTGACAAGCCCGTGTTCTCATTCTAAAGGTAGTTGCCATGCATGGTGTTCACCAGAGGACAGTGACAGGCTGATGCTAGCTTACCTACCAAGGCCATACATGAAACGGGTGGGACACAAACACTGCCTTCATTCACATTCCAGTTTCAATGTGACACACTCCAGCTTTTATCCAATAAACATACAGTACATTCAGTCATTCATTTCCATGTAATCCCTGTGCTTTTTGCCTTCGGCCTGTAATAACCACAGACATTTAGACACCGGCTTGTCAGCTGACCAAATTCAGTGGTACTGTTAAGGTGCAGGAACCAGGAGCAGGAGAGCAAGGAAGTCCCAGTGGCACAATTGTTAATTCCGAAAGTCCCAACTCAACAACAACATGGGGGGGAATATGCCCAAACGAGGTCGCCACACACAGGGAAAATAAACGATACACACGGGGGAGAAACCTCTACTCCTACACACATACCAAAACGGTACAACTGCCGTGAGAAAGACCCGCACCCCTAACGCCGTAGCCACAGCAAAACAACCCGCACAAAGACTAGCAGGCAGCGGAGGTAAATAAACCCACCGAAATCAACTAAGAGGACACAGGTGTAAACAATACAGACAGACACAAAAATGGGTCGGTGGCAGCTCGGTGGCGACGACGACCGCCGAGCACCGCCCCAACAGGAAGAGGAGCCACCTTCGGTGGAAGTCGTGACAGGTACATGTGGAGGTGTGAGATCATAGCAGGTTGAAAGGTACAGTAGCAGCCTGGGGTGGCGTTCATAGTTAGCTCTGTGCCCTCTGTGCCCTCAGAGTGGTGGAAGCAGGTTGCAGAATGCATCCCAGGCCGTGATATAGTGATGGAATTGTAGGTCACCACAAATGCCATGTAACCTATAGCTACAACTGAACTCACTCAGCTCAGATTCATTCCAGCAATATTGATTGAGACGGAGATTAATGCATTGAAATATTAAACTACGAGAGATGATGTATTCCTTTCACTTGAATGATCTGATGTATCCCTTGATCTGTGTATTAACGGAATAGTAATCAGCCCAGTAAGTAGACTAGTTGATATGGACGTGATACAGCCTGAACAGAACTAGACCACTGGGAGGAAACAGAGCCTGCCTGGTAATGATTTTTAGCAGTGTGATGCCTGTACATCCATGTACTGACAGAGAGACACCATTGAGCTTCTCATTCAGACTAGGAGAGTCAAACATCATGTCTCATAACGAGTCTTATGAAGGACCTGTTGTGTGGATAGGTGAGAGAGGGAGATGATGGATTCGTTGTAGGCTGTTCTATTCCATTGAACGTGAGGCCCAACGTGATGGATTCTACCACTGGCGTGTGTAAGAGAGGTCTTGCCGGGCTAGCGACCTTTGACATCCTCTCACATTTTCTCTGCGCGCGTGTGTGTCTTCACGCTGGCGCGTGTGTGTATGTGTGGTGCATGCGTGTTTCTTGTGTGCATATATGGACTCCTGCTACCATTTCTTTCCCAATAAAAACACCATTACAAGACACATCTATTGGGTCCACTGGGACTGTAATTAAAGGGGCATATTTCATGATAATAAGCTCATCTCATCATCACAGTCAACGGCGTTTTTGATAACGGGCTGTGACACATGGGTGTTTTTTTTTAAGATAGAGAGCCCCAGAGCATCACCGTGACCGAGGACCATAGCGGTCTCATTGGGTACGTATCAAATGGCATCGTATTCCCTATGAGCCCTGGTCAATACTAGTGCACTACATAGAGAGTAGGGGGCCATTTAGGACGTGGTCTCGTTGAGAAACGAAGGGTTTTTACAAGGGGAGAAGGAGTCACTGGGATGTATTCATTCCTATCCATTAGTAACTCTAAATTAACGGCGGTCCAGGACCGGAGACCTCGTGGATATGAAAGGCAATGAAAACACAAATCTCTCGACTAATCAATGCGGACTGTGAGGCCCGGAACGGAGGGGGGAGAGTGAGAGAGAGCACAAAGAGAGAAAATGAGAGAAGTAGAAAGTAGCATAAGTGCATTCTGATTTATCTGTTTGCAGGCCATATTTTCCCGTTGCTCTAGATGATAGCGGAGAGGCTAACCCTTACCTCGGGTTAAGCATGGTGTGTATTTGGAAGGAACGGGATGATAGATGAGACTTTTACATCGGCAATTATATCATTTGCATTCGGCTTGTGAGCGTGGATCTGTCAGGGAGAGACTGATGAAACTTAGTGGTCAAATCTCAGGGTCGTTTGAGGAGCGGGAAGACAGTACTGTGTTTCACTTGCTTAAAGGGGACAGTGCTGGATTTGAAGCATTATTTCAACGCTTAAAAGTTGCGGTTGTGATGTGGGTAGATCGAGAAGGAGAAAGCTCTTATAGGGTTGTGTTCCTTTACCCAGACTGAAGATTCTCCATTGAACGTACCTTTTTAGTCCAGGATTTGGCTTAAGCCTGATCCGGGAAATTGTCCCTATGACTGCCTTGAAAAGAAAAGGTCCAATGCCCATGTTGATAAATGAGGTCTCTTGTTCAAATGTCCGAATCATCCAAGGCCTCTCTCTCTGATCAACCGCGGTAACCTCAATTATATCCTTTTGAGTATAGAGCGCGGAGTACATGTGCCATTAATGCTCTTAAGAGCAATTATTGTCAACACTCTTTCCACGTGCTGTCTTTTGATCAGCGGAACCATTGTCAATTTGTGCTCTTAACTTGAGCCTTTTCCCTCCCTGGTAAGACTGGATTTCAAAGATTGAAGTGAGCTCTAAGGGTCTCTCAAGGCCCCGCTCTATCTTGTCATGTAGGGAAATAGCAACAGATAAAAGGTATGAACTGAGAGAGAACCTTTTGTAATCATTACAAGCGTAATACCGTATGTGGCGGCCACTTAAATCTTTCAGTGCTCCATTGGTAAGGGTCAGTTCGGTTTGCAAGAAGAGATGAAGCAATTTGGTTTTCAAAAGTCACTCTTTTCATCTTTAGGAGCTCTATGAGCCACGGAGGTAAGTCTTCTTCTTGAACTATAGCTCCTTCTCCCATTCAAAGCAAATAGATCTTGGATAGTGTTATAATGACAGCAGGCAGTAATAATGAAGGCTCATCAAAGTCATCTGATGTGACTGCCGAGTTATTTATGGAGGCTATATTATATCACCCCTCAGAGTCCGATTCACAACCAGCATGAAGACTGTGATCATGTATCTTCATCTGAATCGAGTTTCTGACACACCGTGAATTCTGGGGGACTAAATCTGGTCTTTTTTTTTAGTAAAGACACACATGTAGGAGTTTAACTGAACCTGTCATGTGGCGAGACATAACGCTGTCATACACGACAGAAACAGCTGTGCGCATCATCATCCATGGAATGGCGACATGAGGTACATCGGGAACTTTAGAGATGACTTGATCCAAAGTGTTGGGCTAAGATTTAAAGGAAACATGTCAGAGGGGCCTTACTAACTCTCTTTCACATTCAACATTTCAAAAAAGAAAAAATTATTAGCCTAATGGACAATGTTGCATTAAGAACCTGGCAAGAGGAGTGTTCCATTAGCCATAATGTGTTTATTCAAGTTGGTTGCTGCGGTACTCTCCGGTAGAGGACTGCATTTTAACATCTGAGGAGCTGTCAGTGTGTGTTAATGCTAACGGGAAATGTTTATGCTATCGAGATGTCGTTACAGGAGCTGGTTCACCTTTCTGTTTCACATTGAGAAAGATAGATTATCTGACAGTCGTAACGACACTGGGGTTTCACTGACAATGTTAAGAAAGGATATCTCAGGGCCACAGAACATGCATCTGAATCTTCTTAGTACTGCCAGCCACCTCTTCAACAACACACACGACAAAACCCTGAGAGTAGGCAAGGGCTATGAAAAGAACACCAATTACTTTTTTCATGACTAGTTAACATTAAAAGAAAACACTGTCACTGCTTTTTCAAATCGAATGTCTTGACATGTGCAGACGACAGTAGCAGAGGTCAGGCAACCAGGGAATAGATGGATAGGTGGATGGGAGGATTGATACCTTGCAAACAAATCCATCTGGTCGGGGACAAGAATCAACCAGATGGCCTGAGGGAGGATGACAGACGTCAGAAGAATTCTGGTAAACCTGGACATTTCAACCACCCAGACATGTTCTGCTCTGAGAGTGGTAGTGGGTGAGTCAGTCCCTTACAGAGGAATGAGCCCAATTGGCTCCAGAAAGGCCCCAGACAGTCGGCCCAGACAGGCGGCCCAGACAGGCGGCCCAGACAGTCGGCCCAGACAGGCGGCCCAGACAGTCGGCCCAGACAGTCGGCCCAGACAGGCGGCCCAGACAGGCGGCCCAGACAGCCGGCCCAGACAGGCGGCCCAGACAGGCGGCCCAGACAGTCGGCCCAGACAGGCGGCCCAGACAGGCGGCCCAGACAGTCGGCCAAGACAGGCGGCCCAGACAGGCGGCCCAGACAGGCGGCCCAGGCAGGCGGCCCAGACAGGCTCTCGAGTGGGAGGCTCTCGAATTTCTTCTGACAACAAGCTCTGGTCGTGATGGCCAGGACACCAGAACCATCCCAGAGCATCTGGTCTCTTTCTCTCTATCTTTCGCTCCTTCTCTCCTTTCTTCTGCCGCTGTCTGCTTCGTTGGGGACTTGTTCACGTTGAACTGAAGTGAGCACTTGAAGTTACTTCATCACGCAGTAAGTCAAACGAGCTTCTCCAAAGAGTAAGGGAATAAGCCAAGTTAATGACAGACTATCACATGCTACATAAACAACAGGTGTAGACTAACAGTGAAATGCATTTTTACCGGTCCTCTTCCAACAATGCAAGATAAAGATTGTTTTTACATTTATAATAATAATAGTGACATGGGGAATAAATACACAATTGAATAACAAATAACAATAAAGAGTAAATGAACATGGCTACATATAGGGACCAGTAATATACCAGTAATGAGTCAATGTGCAAGGCTATGAAGTAATTAATGTAGCAAGGATGCACATATACTGTTGGTAGGGGTAAAGTGACTATGCAGAAGGATAGATAATAGACAGTAGCAGCAGCTCGTGGTGAGTGGGAAACTGTGTGAGTAGCGTCAGTATGCACGTGTGCGCATGTTATGTGTGTGTGGGCGTATCTTCATGGACTATTTTTCATCTGCCTGTGACAACACTGGAGTCCTCGGCCATGATGAGATTACGAGCGTTTCCCAGGCTGCTCATGAAAGTGCAGCTCAGACGACCGGGCCATGTGGCTAGGATGCCTGCTACCTTTCTCCCAAAGCAGATCTTCTTGGGAGAGCTGAAGAATGGGAAGCTGGCACAAGGTGGGCCGAAGAAAAACGCTTTAAAGACACCGAAGGCCTTTCTCAAGAGCTTTAACATCGATCTAAGGTCACTGGAAAGCCTTGCTCGGGATCGTACCACCTGGCAGAATCTGGGATGGCTCTACCACCATCAGCAGAACCCAAAAACTCCATGGTGAACAGACAACAACGAAAGAGCAGGTTCAGCAAAGCCGTACCTCAGGAGACTGCTACCAAGATATCATGTCCAGTGTGACAAAGAGTGTTCCGGGATTTGTCTCATCAGCCATCTGCGCACTAACCATACCCCAGACTCATCCCAATGAATCGTATCATGATCATCATCAACCTATGATGGACGAACATGTGTGTGTTTGTGTGTGTGTGTGTGTGTGTGTGTGTGTGTGTGTGTGTGTGTGTGTGTGTGTGTGTGTGTGTGTGTGTGTGTGTGTGTGTGTGTGTGTGTGTGTGTGTGTGTGTGTGTGTGTGTGTGTGTGTGTGTGTGTGTGTGTGTGTGTGTGTTGGGTTGTCAATGTAAGTCCAGTGTGTGCATGGAGTCAGTGCAAGAGAGTGAGGTAACTGTTGTAAGTTAATTGAGTCAACATGAACTTGATTGGGGCCAGGCATTGGAGGGCAAAAAGCACCTCTCTGCACAGTTGGCATTCTGAACGGCAGGAGCCCCTTTGCAGCCTCTCTCAAAATAATGAGGAATTAATTCAGCTGGGATTTTTTATTCTGCCAGGCCACGATTAATCCCATCAGTAAACAAAGCAGAGGTCATCTTGTTTTGGAGAACTCCAATTAGAGTCTAATCAGCACTAATCAGACAAGCTGCTCACCAGCATCTTTGTGCTTTTCAACAGTAAAGGGCTCTCAGGCGAATGTCCTGCCCCCAACACACTGTTGACCGACCAACACTCTGTGATCCTGTGTTGAGGAAGTGGAAGGGAGATGAAGGGCTAACTAGAGATGCTTTTCATTGACATTAGTGTGCGTGTGTGTGTGTGTGTGTGTGTGTGTGTGTGTGTGTGTGTGTGTGTGTGTGTGTGTGTGTGTGTGTGTGTGTGTGTGTGTGTGTGTGTGTGTGTGTGTGTGTGTGTGTGTGTGTGTGTGTGTGTGTGTGTGTGTGTGTGTGTGTGTGTGTGTGTTTGCGGCGAGCGTGAGTGCACGTGTGTGTGTGTGACAGCGGTTTAGAAGATATATATTCTGTGTGACCTCAACTGTGTAGTTTCAGATACACTTGTGCTTTATGTTTCTGCTCATAGCCATGGCTGTTTGTTTCCAGATACATATGGAAATAAGTCCAGACTTGCTGTTTGGTCAAATGCCCACCCTGATATCACACAACATTTGCAAGGGAGAGTTGAGGGGCTAATTAAGTGCTTTGCTCATGGGCAGATTAGCATGTCCTCTAGTTAGCTCAGGATTCTAACCAGCAAACCTTTCAGTTACTGGCCCAACGCTCTTAACCGCTGGGCTACCTGCCACCCTATACACCTCTTATTGGTCCACCGTAACCTCTTTCTCTGTCATGTTAGGTGTTGAAACTCAAGGCACATCTTTAGAGTTGCCTGTGGCCCCAAGGCTGCCCCATTTGCCTTCTACAGTACAGGTGCCCACAGCACTGTGATTGCCTTGAGGGGAGCCCCTTAATCAAGTAACCGTGGCCATCATGGCTGGCATTTCAGCTGGATAACTACCAAATGCTGCAGTGACTCTCCTACCGTGTCAAATGACATAGTTTGTCAAGGTTTTGGCTTGAACTATTATCTGTCGAAAGTTTGTGAGCTGTTAATAGTTCTTAGTGACACGGATCCGCAGTCGGGCTCAGCTCAATTGCTGGGGTCGCTGTGGAATGAGTTTTTAGGGGAGTGAGTGTAACGGAGGTAAGAACATGCCGTAAGCTCACTCCCCAGTTGTCAAGGAGGGCGGTCACATGTGTTTGCGATCAGAGAACCACTGGTTTGAGTCCAGTAATGGGACAGAGACAGCGGAGGAAGCCAAGCTGTTTATTAATGAGTGTGTGTGTGGCTCCTGTGGTGTTTCCTCCTTCTCAGTCATTTCATTTGATACCATGAAAAAGGATAGCTAAGAAGAAATATGTGCGTTCATTGCTGGTCACTGAATAGCCTCTTCCCTCCAACTGCCTAGGTATGCAGTATACTTGAATGACAAATCGTTGACACATTTGGGTAACCGATAGCTTTCAAAGGCACTCATAAGAAGTGGTGTAAAGTACTTACAGTAAGTACAAATACTTTAAAGTACTACTTAAGTAGTTTTTGGGGTATCTGTACTTTACTATTCATATTTTTGACTACTTTTACTTTTACTTCACTATTGTACTTTTTACTCCATACATTTTCCTTAACACCCAAAAGACCTTGTTACATTTTGAATGCTTAGCAGGACAGGAAAATAGTCAAATTCACACACTTGTCAACCGAACATCCCTGGTCATCCCTACTGCATCTGATCTGGCGGAGTCACTAAACACACATGCTTCGTTTGTAAATTATGTCTGAATGTTGGAGTGTGCCCGTGGCTTTCCGTAAATTCAAAAAACAAGAAAATGGTGTCATCTGGTTTGCTTAATATAAGACATTTGTAATTTTTTAGACTCTTACTTTTGATAATTAAGTCTATTTTAAACCAAATACTTTTATACTTTTACTCAAGTAGAATATTACTGGGTGACTTTTACTTTTACCTGTGTCATTTTCTATTAAGGTATCTTGACTTTTACTCAAGTAGAATATTACTGGGTGACTTTTACTTTTACCTGTGTCATTTTCTATTAAGGTATCTTGACTTTTAGTATGATTGTTGGGTAGTTTTTCCAACACTTCTCATAAATTGAACCTATCCTCATGTCCGAATCTGTCAGTCTTCAGATGACAGTTATGTCGAGTTTGAATAACTAATGAAAATGTTGGGCTTCCAAGGCTTTCATGGCCTCTTAATAGTTCCTTAGCTGTCTTTCAGCACAGTAAATTGTAGTCATTTTATGCTATTGTTATTTTACTAACATGCTGCTTGTCGTCATTGGTTCTAATCCATGTTCATCTGTTGCCATTGACAAGACCAGATTTGTTTTTTGTTTATTTGCTAATTGACCTCTAGTCTTAATGAAGACTGCTGATTGATTATTTGTCTTAATGCAGACGAAAGGACACACAGTCCATGCTATTGGCCTACCTATAACGTGTTAAATGCTACCACTGGGAGTCAAGCGCAGAGAGCAGGTAATTCCATACGTGGATATTTTAATCCAAAGACAGCGGAGACACGGACATGCGAAACACAAGGGCGCATGAAACTACCCGTCCAAAATACAAGGACTAAAACTGTCCGGAAAAATATAGATCACACTAAATACACCAACACCAAAAAACAGAGAACAAGCCCGCACAAATACCCAGCGGGCCTAGTGCCCTTAAATAGCCTACAAACAAACACTAACTCAAAACAGGTGTACCCAATAAACAGAAACAAACAGAAAGGGAATCGATGGCAGCTAATAGGTCGACGACGCCGAGCGCCGCCCAACAGGAAGAGGCACCATCTTCGGCGAGATTTGTGACACACTGTTTCCAGTTCAGTTTTATAGACGTGCAGCACTTCACATTTTGCATTTTCACAATAGACTTCTCCTTCGGGGTGTATATCATTGTTTTACAGTCGTTTTACAGTCGCTGACTTATTCGCTGACTGTCAACTCCTTCTCCTGTTTCCGTGGCGCTTGCAAAATACGTCGCACACCAAGTTTCCTTTATTCTAGTTTTCTTCTCTTCTTTGTTCGCCTCCTTTGAATTATGTGCAGCAGAAAACTGATGCCCTATTGCCTACAATATTTATGGAAAAGGAATGTTGTAACCTCCTCTTGGCTAACATTGTTCCCAATTAGCGTCAAGTTAAGTTATTTGGAGTACCGCTACTGTAGAATTTGAATTCCAGTCCATGGGGGAAGTCTAGTACGAGGAGGTAAGACAGAAAGACCTTATATCCCTTCTTAATTAAAACACAATATATGGCTGATCTGTGCGGTGAAGTTACCTTCGATGGTGCTTTTGTCAATTGAAAGTGAATCCCATGTGAGATTACATATGTGGCAGGTTACTCTCACGGACATCGAGTTTTCCACTTTCAATTGGAGGAAATGACGGGTGGGCGAAGTAAAAACACAAGACCAGATCAGCCAATGAGCGGAGGGTTCCTGCCGACGCATAAAACCTGTCTCAGCATAGCCTGCCCAGACGCATACAGACGTAGATGTTAACCTGGTCCTATTCCAGCTGTCAGAGCCACCTCTGGGTGTGCCTGCATGTCACGGGCATGGTGTTAGATGCTTTATGTCGCTGCTGTGGGTCCACCATCTCGTCACACACCGTTAAAGCCGCTCTACGGCAACACCAATACGTCATTTACACACTTCAACAATACTACAGTGAGCGAAAGAGAAGGCTGCGGTGCATATTTAGCAATGGGAGTCAAGTTACACCACCGGTGGGGATTTGACTCCCAGGATCCAGGATTATTCCCGGCATTGATGTCGTAGGCTCCGTGCAGGCTTTCACCACAATGTGGTACATGGAACGCCAAGGTATTGTTTGGAGTAATGGAAGCGGTGAAACCTTACAGCTATTTTGAAATTCAGAACAAAAGACCGTTTAAGGAGACCGCCATTGCGATATGCAGCACGCTGTTTGGATGTCTATTTTGGGGTACCTGCCGTAACCTAGATATACTGTTCATATCAGTAATGGATAGGTGAAATGAATTCCTTGTTTTGCCTCGTTTCTACATGTATCGTTTATTTTTGGGGTTGTAGTCGGTAAGAGAGGAGAAACATAACTGCAAAAGCTGTTTGATATTCAACCGCGGATATTCAATATAGCTAATTCCACTTTTGGCCCAGGAAAACATCCCGCCATGATTCAGCTTGACAGCTTGACAGCAAAGTAGATCTGAATGGGATGGTAACTTATAAAGTCCCCTCTAACGTTAGTCACCTTGCACCTTGGGATTTTTCATCACGCAGCCTCGCCGCAGCCTATGAGAATTTCCTGGTGCAAATGACCTTCCCCTTCCTTCTCTCTGAGATGGCGTACGAAGTAGACTGAAATGAAAATTGTCTGGATGAAATGGATCCATTTTTAGATCCTCTGTTTGATGGTGGAGGAGGTGGGAAAAAAAAGAGAGAGAGAGAGAGAGAGAGAGAGAGAGAGAGAGACTGTCATTTGTCCAAGGTAATATCTCTCATGGTGGGAAAACAACAAAAAGAAGATGCGTGTGTTCGGCGGGCCAAACACACAGGGGCTGCTGCCAGATTGACAGTGTATTTAAGAAGCCATTAACTTGACATACATTGCTTTGAAATAGCGGGTTACAGATGGAGGCCCAAGCCTCCCTGTTTCCCAGCCTACACACACCTCTCTTTCACTGTGACTTTCACTGTGACTATACTAGGTCATAATGGATTGGGCATGGGAGTGTTTTCTGCACAATAATCACTGTATTGCCTGGTCTGTCTCATTACCTGTATTTCACTGGCCTGTCATGTTGGATCAATGGTTTCCCAAACTGTGAATGTTGCCTAAGTTGTACAAGACTACTCCGTGGGCAGGATGGAGGGAAGCTAGAAGTGCTGAGTCAGCACGGCGGCCATCTTGCCATCTCAGAGTGCCTCCCCGAGATGATTTAAACCTCTTCTGAACCAAGGCTCAACTTTCATTAGCCAGTCGTCATTATTCCCCCCTCTCTGTCTGACAGATGGCATTGTGGGATATCGGTTTTTAAGTCAGGTCATCTTTCATATCCCATTTATTTTCCCATTTGATGAGAAGTTCTCGGGTCCAGTCAAATTCATTTTGCATTTTGAATATTGATTTTTGACATTTTTTTTTCATCCTCACCGCCGCCACTTCTGTGGATCGGTCTCGTAATGTTCTCTTTGGCTCTTGGCACACATTTGGACACAGCGATGCTTGTCTGCCTGATTAAAAGCGGACTAGCATAAAACATATGAATAAATATGAGGAGAGCATGGTTCATAACTCACACTTTTATCTGATCAATCCGCATACACTGTATGCTGCTCATGTGAATGTCATTATGGCCCGTAATTAGTAATACATATATATAAATGGTATCAGTACTGAATGATTGACAATTACCAAGGTCATACATAGTTCACTTTGACCATTCTATGGTATAACCAATGTCATTCTTGTAGGTTCATTTTACTGTCCTATAACCAAGGTCATACATTCCTTCCATTCTATGACGTTCCATCTTCCTGTAGGGTTTAAAGGGCCTTCTAGTTCCAGTATGAAATAATTAAAGGTGTGATACTATAGCTCTCCTCTACACTGAGAGGGTCACCAGGGTCGGATCCCTCTGTGTTGCTGGTGGCTGTTCTTTTTTAGTTGCCTGGCATTCCTTCCATGTGGGATTTGTTATAAATGAGGGGATCAGGAGTGTTCAGAGGGCTTGCGCTCTCTCTCTCGTCTCTCTCTCCCTCTCTCTCTCTCTCTCTCTCTCTCTCTCTCTCTCTCTCTCTCTCTCTCGTCTCTCTCTCTCTCTCTCTCTCCCTCATCTCTCTCTCCCTCGTCTCTCTCTCTCTCTCGTCTCCCTTGTCTCTCTCTCTCTCTCTCTCTCTCTCTCTCTCTCTCTCTCTCTCTCGTCTCCCTCTCTCTCTCTCTCTCTCGTCTCCCTCTCTCTCTCTCTCTCGTCTCCCTCTCTCTCTCTCTCTCTCTCTCTCTCCCTCGTCTCTCTCTCTCTCTCTCTCCCTCGTCTCTCTCTCTCTCTCGTCTCCCTTGTCTCTCTCTCTCTCTCTCTCGTCTCCCTTGTCTCTCTCTCTCTCTGGTCTCCCTCGTCTCTCTCTCCCTCTCTCTCTCTCTCTCTCTCGTCTCTCTCGTCTCCCTCGTCTCTCTTGTCTCTCTCTCTCTCGTCTCTCTCTCTCTCTCGTCTCTCTCTCGTCTCCCTCGTCTCTCTTGTCTCTTGTCTCTCTCTCTCTCTCTCTCTCTCTCTCTCGTCTCCTTCGTCTCCCTCGTCTCCCTCATCTCTCTCGCTCTCTCGCTCTCCCTCTCTGTCAGGAAACTCTGTTGACTGAAGTGCTTTTGGGAAATAGGTGCAGTAATGTCACATTATTAAATATGCAGCATTTGATGTAATGGGACGATTGCCGTATCAGGGCCTCGGATATTCAATCTGCCGAATTCGCCTCTGCATAAACACACTGCCGGTGTATTAGATTCTAACTAATAAAGACCTTATGGGGGTGTCTGTCTAGGTATAAGTAGATTTTCATGATGAATTATACGTCTTTATCATGTAAATATGACCCATTCCAGCAAAAACACAGGGAACAACCTTGGTCAAAATGAGGTTTGTAATAAGAATAACAAATGTCTTATTTCTGAAAACCCATTTATATTAAAACATCCCTAAAAGATGGCTTTTCGGGGATAACATTTTTTGATTTGAAACAATCCACTTTGAAAGTTTGTGAAGCATGAAGGAAGAGATTTGTGCCGCACAGCCGTCATTGTCTTGGAACAATATTGCAATTTGAAAGGTGATCAAGCATGACTCAATATGCTACAAGGCCTGCTGTCAAGTACTATTGTAAATCTGTCATTCCTTGCTTGCCTCTTTAAAGCCTGATCATTTGGGGAGGATTTTTTACATGTAAAACAGTTCTCCACAAAAAGTACATTACAATATTGGTATATTGGTTTTTGTCAGGGGTTTTTCTGACTCCAATTTTAAAAGCTACTATGGAATCTGAATTGAAAAGGATAAGCTGACTGTTCTAACAATACAACAACACTGTACATCAAATGCTTGGAATTTCAGGGCACATTTTCTCTACCAATTCCCCACTGAAGAGCTCTAGAGGCAAGGTTGGTCTCTATGGGGCTAGGGGGGGTTAACGGTGTCGCACATGGTCACCCAGGCTGGAGTCAGTGTTGGAGCTCCAGCCAGGCTAACTGTGCATGAAAGAGGAAGTGCTTCTGTGGCTGCTGGGCCTCTCTGGGGATGACGGGGAGAAAGACAAAGACAAAGACAAAGACAGAGTGACAGAGAGAATGAGGGGTGGGTTAATACACTGCCTGGCTGCTTGCCTTGCTGACAAAGAGCCCTCATTCCCAGTCTGGGCTTTGCAGCTAGGCATCATGGGGTATAGAATGATGTGGAACCGTGCGTCATTGGCTGGCAGAGGACCCCCGGCATTGTGGCGCACAAGGGACAAGAATGGACAGCCAAATCCTGGTCATCACGGGAATAAACCCAGGTCCTCAGGAGGGTTCTCAGTGGAGGCGATGGAGAGGGCAGGTAGAATCTTTTGGGGGGGTTGGATGTCGGCTTGAGGGGGTAAATTTAATTGTACAGATTTCTTAGTCATTGCCAAGCAGCTACTATGCTGTTCTGCTGTATAGTGAGCGGAGAGGAGAGAGGAAAGAGGGCTGACAGTATGTCAGAGAGCCCTGAGAAGGGGATATCACGCTTGGGCGCGCCAAGAGATTAGACAGCTGACAAGGCAGGGCTTTGGCCGCTCGCTCCCTCACTCTGTGTTTACGAGAACACAAAGGGGAGGCCAGGCCGCTGATAGGCTTTTGGCACAGGGAGGGTTACTGGAGTCCTCTCTCTCTCACTCATATCCCCCCTTCCCTTCAACAGTCCCTGAGAAATGAGAAAATTTGCATGAAATCCAATCTGGGTTTATATTTCGGATGAAATTGTTCCATAATTGGAGCTTTCTTAGGCAAGGGGTTGTCGTTCCTCTTTTGTATTGTATCTTAATCAAGCCATACTCCTTCCGTCACAGCAATTCTCATTCTCACCAATAGCCTGTAGGAATTGCTGATACAAGTTTAAAAACCTGTATAGAGGGGGATCACGTGACCATTGAACATGATGGCTTCATGAACTAAGAGCTCCACACAAGTAGTTTCCAATGCTTAGTCTGACCTCCACTTCATGATAAAACTCCATTAGATTTAGTCAAAAAGTCATGGTGGCTTCAAAAGGCGACATTCCAGGTGACATTTTTACCCGGACTCTAGCAATAGCCATGGAAAAGCCTTCAAGATACAGCTAGCTTCAGAAAAAGCTAGCACCATTAGCCAGGAGCAAGAGGACCCATCCCCTCCTGAGGCCCAACAACTGCCAACCTCGCACTCTGTCAAAGCAGAACTCAACATCAAATTAGATGGCATTAACTCTCAGCTCAGTGCGATAGGGGGAAGATGACAACCCTGGAAAATACTTTGCCTGACATCAACAACAAGATAACCATCAACTTGGGGCACCTGGTTGAGGCAGAGGGGCGAATCCTATCCATGGAAAACTCACTGGCAGACGCCATGGAAACAACAGCATCTGCTGAAAGAATACGGAGCATCTGGAAGAGAAAACAGAGGACCTGGAAAGTAGGGGGTGAAAAATAAATGTGTTGTATTAAATTTGGCCGAAGAAAAAGAGGGAAACATGCCAGTGATCCGCTACCTGCAAGACAAACTCCCCGAGTGGCTCCACCTGTCCACCGACAGGCCCGTAGAACTCACCGAGCACTGAGGCCCCCACCAGCAGCCAGACAATCACAACACGTTTCCTGAGATTCACCGACAAGGAACGAGTCCTACAGGCGGCTAAAATCAACACAATTACAGTGGGAAACGGCAAAATCAAATTACACCAGGACCTGTCAGCTGGAATACACCCTTGAAAGCGCGACGAGATGAAGAAATAGGCATCTTTAGGGGATTCAAACACCCAAACGAGCTCAAGATTCTTCACCAAGGAGCCCTGTGACACTTCAAAACTCCCGAAGAGGCAAAACGTTTTTTGAAGGACAACCCTGGCCACTGAGAAATGGATCAATGATTAAAAGTGATTACTGTTATTACTAATTAAGGTAAGACAACATCCAATGACCCACCGCCCCGCGGAATGTCATTTCAGGCGTGTAATTTGTATTTATTTTCTTTTAGCTGAGAGAGGGCTCGACCCTATAGCCTAACCTAGGCCTACTGATGTTTTCGCCTACTTTTATTTCCCCACTTTTCTATTATTATTTGTAGTTTTCACATAGGCCTCCACCATTTATAGCCTGTCGATTATGAAACATTTACATACCTAACGAGGGGCTCAAGGTGACAATTTTATGCCTATGGCCTTATCCTGTGGATAGTTAGTTTTAATGAAAATCTTATCCTATAGATCCCTCTTAAGAATTTGCTCATCATTTCTGTTTTATTTGGACGTAACGATTAGCCCTGTGACCTTTGCAGGAGGTATATGTAGGCTGGGCTATTGATTTTATTTTCTCCCTATTTTTTGCTGTGGTCTGGTCGGGGGCTACGTTGTCAATAACTCAATGCAGGGCGGAGAGGATGAGGCCTTTCTTTGGGGGAGACGTTGTGCGTTGCTAACTGTCCACATGCTTCAGAACACAAAATTGAGACTGAGCGTGGGGTTAATAGATCCAACGGGATATGTCGAGTTGTTGTCTACTCGACGGGATATTCTACTGACATGGAACTGCCATGGTCTAGGTCATGCAAAAAAACTTTAAAAAGTTACCATGTGCTCTTAAAAAGGAAAAAGCAGACATTGCGCCATTACGAAAGACACCTCTGTGATGCCGAACATGATTGGGTGGGACAGGTGTATTTCTCGTCTTTCAAATCAAACAACAGAGGGACAACCATACTTATCCATAAGCATGTTCCATTCATATTTGACAAAAACATATCTGATCCAGAGGGGAGATTTATTCTGATAACTGGGTCACTGTATGGGCAACCAATTACTATCTCAAATATATACGCCCCTAACACAGATACTCCTGCTTTGTGTTTCCTTTGGCGTGGTGGCTGGAGATTTTAATTGTACCCTCAACTCAACTCTGGACAAGTCATCTCAAGTCCCCACCACAAACCCTAGATCTGTAAAGATGTTGAACTCTTTACTAAAGAGATGGGACTGATAGATATCTGGAGAGAGACTAATAGCTCATCTATGGACTATACATACTACTCTAATGTCCATAACACCTACTCCTGTATAGATTACATTTGTTACTCCAAAGAGTTTCATAAATTCAGCCACATGTACAATCGGACCCATAGCACTTTCAGATCACGCCTTTGTCCACCTCCGCTTTGACCTCTGCAAAAAACATCCCGAGGTCAAAGAGCTGGAAATTCAACACCTCCATGTTATCAAACGAAGCGTTCCATACATTGGTTACTACATGGCTAGAAAGCTATGCACAAGACAACAGAATTCTCCTGTTTCTCCGGCCAC
This sequence comes from Oncorhynchus masou masou, assembly GCF_036934945.1. Classification (NCBI taxonomy): domain Eukaryota; kingdom Metazoa; phylum Chordata; class Actinopteri; order Salmoniformes; family Salmonidae; genus Oncorhynchus; species Oncorhynchus masou. Next base: position 11,039,546 of record NC_088237.1, on the reverse strand, counting down.
GATGTGGGACGCTGCCAAAGCCACACTCCTCTAAGAAAAAAAGCTATGGACGCACACAGGTTAGATCTTGAGAGGGAGCTGGAATGCTGTAAATAGAACAAAAACAATCGCCAGACAGCGCCTCCTGGAGTCAACTTGAAGCATCCAAAGCCAATCTGAACTTGGACTTGACTCAGGAGATTTACTAAACAGAAATATGATGAGTATAGCAATAGGCCTAGTAGATTTTAAAAAAGAGCAGTCAGAGCGTACAATCATAGCCACCCGAACAGCAGATGATGAGGTCACATATGATCCAAATAAGATCAATTTCACTTTTCCCGGTTTTTACTGCAAACAATATACTTCTGAGAGAAAACATACAGATGCAGAACTCCATTCCTTCCTAGAGGGAATCTCGCTACCAAAACTATTAGAAACCGACCAAGAGGATCTCAACTCCCCCTTCACTCCTGAGGAGGTGCTGGAGGCAATTTGCCATGCCACCTAACAAGTCCCCAGGCTCAGACGGATTTGCCAGAGAGTTCTACCAAGCTTTTGGCCCCAGATTAGCCATATTTTCATGCCAATGCAGGATGATTCATCAAAAACGGAGCTGTCCTAGACTCTATGTACACAGCCCGCATTATAGTGTTGGTCAAAAAAGACAAGGAGGCTCTATCCTGCTCGTCCTTCTGGCCCATAAGCTTGTTGGATTTTGACTGCAAAATAATTACCAAATTGCTACCCAAAAGTAAACAGTCTTATTCCCAAAAGAATAAAAGCAGACCAAACTGGATTTATTAGAGATTTATCTTCTGATAACATTCACCGTCTTTTTGATTTCATTGATCAAGTAAACGCACAGAAGACCCCTGACCTGTTGGCTTCACTGGATGCTGAGAAGGCGTTCGACAAGATGGAGTGGAGCTTTCTGTTCTCAGTCTTAGAAAAGTTCAATATGGGCCCAAACTTTATTAAATGTGTTCTCATCCAAATGCCATGGTGACTACTAACGGTCTGAATTCAGACAGATTCCCTTTGGGATGTGGTACAAGACAAGGATGCTCGCTGTCCCCCCTGCTCTACTTGTTGGGGGCGGAGCCTCTGGCAGAGTTGATAAGGAGCAATCCAAGTATTATGGGTGTCTCTGCAGGCGGCCTGCAGCACAAGATTTCGCTTTACGCAGAGGATGTCTTGCTCTACATATCCAACCCTGAGAAATCCATCCCATTTTAGACACAATTTCTCAGTATGGCAAGTTTCCAGGTTATTAGATACATTTCAACAAATCCACTGTTTGCCCTCTCAATCTTACACTCAACAGACCTATGAAGACACTCCCACGCCCATTCCAATGGAAGACACAGTGTTTTCAATACCTTGGGATCTTTGTAACACCAGATCTGAATAGCCTTTTCAAGGAAAATTATCTCCCACTCCTGGATTGAATCAAGAACGATCTCCAAACCTGGATATCCCTCACAATCAGCTTAGTTGAAAGAATCAATGTTATCCATTTGAACATCCTCCCTCGATTAAACTATTTATTTCAGATGCTCCCATGCTATCTTCCAGTTTCCTTCTTCAAAACAACTAACTAAAGCATTACCAAATGTATATGGGGTAATAAAAAAACTAGGATCAAGTTCTCCAAGTTATCGAAACCTGAATCTAAGGGTGACCTTGCCCTTCCCTCCCTTCAATTGTACTACTGCTCTGCCCAAATCTGCAACATGCTAACATGAATCACAAACAGACAAGACTCGCTTCAGATAGAAGCCCAATCCTGTGGTTCATTGCCCCTTAGCTCAATTATATTCATTAATAATTTTAGTGAAGTGGACAACATAGCCAAAACCTTTGTTATTTACAGGACCCTACTAGCATGGAGGGACTGTAGAAATACCTTGGCATTTCCTCCCAAATATGTTCTCACTCGTCATAGTATGCTACCCAGACTTGCCAAAAGCCCTGAGTGATGCCAACTTTAATCTTTGGCATACTCTAGAGATCAGAAAACCACTACACTGAAATCCTTTCAAGAGCTCTGCACTGAATTCAATGTGCCAAGATCCATTTTTTTTATATATATCTTCAAATGAGACATGTCATTTCCTCCTTCCAAAGGGAGGTTTAGAGCTCAGCTGAATGAAGTTGAGAGCCTTCTTGCTACAGCACAAGGCAAAATCCTAAATCCTAAATCTACTCCTTTCTGAGAATGGGGGCTCCTCCTTTACTCCTTTGAAAATAATCTGGGAAAAGGTCCTGTGTCTGGCTATCAGTGATGAGTTATGGGCGGAGGTTTGTGACAGTATACTGCTCCTCTACTAATGTAAAAATGAAATCATTTTTAAAAACTCATTTTATTAAACCCCAGTGAGACTCTAGAGAATGAATACAGACATGTTTCCTGACTGTAAAATATGTACCCCTGAAAGTGGAACCTATATGCATGTATTTTGGAATTGTAGAGAGATTACCAGATTTCAACAATCTATACATACTGCTGCACAGAAAATACTAGATGTACAGTTTGATATGACCCCCTATATCTATCTTCTTAATGCCCAGCAGGACTTTGTTCTTGATGGAGAAAATGTGTTCATGACTATCACATTAATATTTCTCCTATGTTTAAAATGTGGATTGACCAGATTGTTGACTTTCTTCCTCTTGAAAAGCTCACTTATGACCTCCACAAGAGACAGCCCAAGTTTGATAGACTCTGGTCTCCACTACTCAACTATATTTCAAATTGGACAGAGTGAATGGGGTGATTAGGGAAATGAGCAGATACATGTTGTGTAAGGTGCCGCATAAACTAATTATTTGCTCGTCGTCTCAGCTAAGGCTGGAAATAGCTAATAGGAACACTGATAGTGCTGCTGCAAGTTTGTTTGTTTTATATTTTATTATATTATTTATGTCTGCTACATATGTGAATGTGGAATATGTTTTGTTGGTTGACTGAAAAACAAGAAAAGTTCATCAAACTTCAAATAGAAAAAAACCTGTATAGTTGTAGACCTCCATATTTTTCACCAAGATCAAGTTAGGTTAACTTCAACACTACACTCTTAGAAAAAAGGTTTCCAAATGGGTTCTTCTGTTGTCGCCTTTTTGGTTCCAGGTAGAACTCTTTTGGGTTCCCAAAAGGGTTCCGGCTGAAACCAAAAAGGGTTCTTTGATGAGTCCTCCTATTGGGACGAAAAGCCAAAAAGCAGAGAATTGCAGTTAAACCCCAACAATTGTTGTCAAATTCCTCCCATTACTTTTCACAGACTTTTTGGTCACAGGTGTTATTTTTCAAGCTGTGCCCACTCTATTCTCAACCTGTCACTCTCCTGTCAGAAATTACAAAAGCTGGGGAGAACTGAAGGGGGAAAAGCAGTCTTTTCACACACTGCCGTTCTGAACACGCTCTGTAATAATCTATCAAAGGATCTGTCATCTCAAAAAAGTCACCACGGAACCATGTAATAATAACATTTGTTATTTAAATATTTTTTCACTATTACAAAGTGTACAGAACATTAAGAACATGTTTCCTAGTATTCCTAATATTGCGTTGAACAGCCTCAATTCAACGGGGCATGGACTCCACAAAGTGTCGAAAAGGTTCCACAGGGATGCTGGCCCATGTTGACTCCAATGCTTCCCATAGACACAGTTGTGTCAAGTTGGCAGGATGTCCTTTTTGGTTCTGGACCATTCTTGATACACACAGGAAACTGTTGAGCGTAAAAAATCCAGCAGCGTTGCAGTTCTTGACACAAACCCGGTGCGCCTGGCACCTACTACCATACCCTGTTCCAAAGGCCCTTAAATCTTTTGTCTTGACCATTCACGATATTGCCGCGGTACTGTTGAGCATTGTTGTCTACCACATTCATTTAGCAAAGTGTCCTCATGCCAGTTTCAACAAAAGTCTGTACTTGAACTACAGGTCAGTCTATAATGAGAACTTTGCTCCTTTTCGGGTTCTGAATCACTGAGAGAATTATAGCCCACTGTTTAATTTGTGTGGGCAGTTCATTTGGCAATTTGCACAACAGAATATCAACAGGGGCCATGGCGAACTTCACAGTCCCTGTTTTCATTTTAGAATTGGCTCCTCCACTGAAGTGTGTTTTTAGAAACGCTGCCAAGCCTCAAATAATTAGACAATGGCTGTACATAATTCATGATGGGAAGCATGGAGGGTTTTGAAAGTCATTTTTTCAGCTGAAAAATCAAAGTCAAATTCAATTGGTGGCTTTCTGGACTGTTAATGCTTAAATCATCCTAACAGACAAGGGGCCAGTAGCGACTTGTGTTATTATCACCACCAGGACACATTTTAATGTCAGCTTAACCAGAGATCTGAATGTACTTCCTCCATTAGTGACAGCCCTGTGGGACTAAGTGAGTGGCATTTCACGAATAAATGGACTTGCCATTTAAATGTTACTGTGCACGTCAGTCAGCTAATGTTCTTTAT